>NC_139232.1:12481035-12531233 GCF_977018435.1 Lepisma saccharinum
TGGTTCGGCGGATTCCACTTTAAACCACTCTCGATTAACCTCTCTGCGCACAACGTTGTTATCAGCGTTTACTTTTGGAAAACCTAAACTTGTCATAATTCTAAACAAATAGATAAATAGACAAATAAATGATGCAATTATTAAAATTAGTATTTATCTTTTGGTAACTGGTTACTCTCATGTGTTATAAGTATCAATAATTATTCTGTTATACACTCCTCACAAAACGATGGCGCAGTGGTAGGTAGTGTCGTCGCCTTGTAATCAAGGGGTCCCGGGTTCGATACCCGGAGGAGGCACATAGTGGTTCGGATCCCACTTTAAACTGTAGGTCCAGTTCCGATTAGCCTTTCTGGGCATAAAGTGGACTTAAAACACCAACTCAAACAAACTAACTCCTCACAAAAAGTTTGGAATAGTGTTATATTTGGCACAAGTTTGAAATATTATTATATTAGGCAATAGGTGATAGGCACGGTGGTATATCTTGGCGAAAAGACGAAAACGTCCATCAGACAGATATCATGTGTTGTTGCATTCACCTATTGTCTAACGTAACAATATTTCAAACTATTTGTCAGGATTGTATATTTGAACGTATGTATATTTGTAGGATATGTACAATAGTACTTAAAAGCAGAAGGGTAGTTATTAAGACTGAAGTTGTTTTTAAAGTTCTACCATACGTGATGTATTATTGTGACGTAGTTTATATTCTCTCGGATTGATTAGATTTCCACTTGTGCTGAGCACTAATATAAACTAAATAAATGAATTGGTAAAAAAAATCTCTCAACTTTACTGATGAGGGGTTCAGAGCACATGTGGCGTAACTCCATTCAAGACAGTTTTGAGAAAAAGGCACATTTAAATAACTTGTTTATGTTTAGCTTCTGCTGCCTCTATGAGCAAGAATTTGAAACTTAGGAGATACGTACTTCTAGCACTGAAATGTTGATACTTCACAGTTCTAAGTTATACAGTAACTCCATTTTCATGAAAAGTAGAGTTACGCTACTTGTGCTCTGAACCCTTCATATGATTCTCTTTCATTTTAGCCAAATCTGAAAAATGCAATACTTCTGCGGAAATGGCTGAACAAGTCCTCTCTCTTTCAAGTCATTTTTTGTTAAAAATGAGAGAAAGAGGGAGGGCAAAAGAAAGCAACGTATCACACGATCTTGCAGTGTTCTTTATTTTCAATCTCCATGCTTCATTGTTGTAACAGGAAGAGAACCGATTTCCTGCAGCACCTTGAGAGTAGCATGCACCGCCTGGCATGCAAAATCCGAATGATGCATATTCCGAGTACACGCTATTCGCACAAATTGGGGCAAGTTTCCAATATATGGACGTGCTACTGATAATAACCTTTCATGTTCCAAGGTGGATATTAAGCGCGGCTCCACACAAATTCCAAGTTAAAAAAGAGGAAAATGTATGTTGGATGATAGAATACGTATCAGCTGCTTTCCCATACCTCAACAAGAGAGGAGCGGTATGGAGAAAATTCTGGCTGTAAGCTGTAGATAATCGATTAATCTTTTCCCAGCAGCAGGCAAGGAATGGCTGAGTGCAGGAGGAAAATGCGGCTCGTGTTAGCACAGGCAATATTTCACCTATGCTTCCCTACAAAATGTACTGCCCTTAATCTTGATTCTAGAGAGGTTTAAGGAAGACATATGGTTGTCCCTATATTTTTGTCTTGTTTTTACGTAAATTAGGAATAAAATGTAGTTTGGTACCACGCATATACCCAATGTTAGATGTATATATAGCATTATATATAGTATGTAGACCTATATATGTATATATATATATATATACACACACAAGGGTAGAAAAATACAAGGCGCCCGGTCGCCACGGAGCCTGAATTGTCAAATTCAGTTCTAAAAATATAATAATATTTTTCAAGGTAGCTCATGAAAATGAACATTACCTTTTACTGCGGTACAAGAATTAATTACTTTTAATCCAATCTTGTTATAATTAATAAATTAAATGATCTAAGATCTTATTTTAAATGAGTAACTTTATGTTAGTTGTATTCTTGGCTTTCTTAGACCGTACTTGAAAAAAAGGGGGGCTGGCTCCTGAAAAAAGGGACTGGCGCTTGAATTGTTTTAAGCTCTTTCTACCCCTGTCTATGTATGTATCTATGTTATCAATTGAAACAGGTCTCGAAGAGAAACAATTATCTACGATATAGAAATTTAAGTGAAAAATTTCATGTTCGACCAGGACTCTAACCTGAGTCTCTGGCATACTAACTATGTCATTGCCCTTGCAACAGAGTTACGTGTTTGTGTTTGCCCTGTTTCAAATTGGAAGAACAATATAAAGAACGAGAAAATTACAAATAAGATTTATTTAAAAGTTGATAGAGCAATGGTACGTTATGCCAGAGACCCGGGTTCGAGCCATGGTCGAGCCTGCATTTTGAAATAAATTTCATCATTGGACATCTCCTTTGTGTGGTAAAACGTAAGTTACTTGTCTATGATATTTTAATTTAAAAAATAAACTCATCCACATGCATTGTCTTGCATACACGAAAAATGTAGAGTGCGTTTGTAAAGTGTCTCTCTTTTTCCAGACGAACTGAGAAAATGACATGCCGAAGATATCGAGAGGAATCGTACGTTTAAGGAAGACTTCATACCGAAGTTACAAGCAACACACGACATGTCGTATGGAATCCAAGTGGCATGCCTCTTGAGAACGAACATTTACAGACAAATGCAACCTTTTATACCAGAGTTGTGCGAAACGCTCCACTGTTGCTTATCACTTGTTTGTCACTCAAAACGCGATGTTTTGTCTAGAATATGAGTCATGTCACCTTTGAATGTTGGTTGCGCACGCGCAATGTTTGCTTTTTCCAGACTGAAGGAAAAAGTAGATAATCATGGATGTGCAGTTTGTTGTGAAGCACCACTTACTATTTTGGTGTGAAACCCGAGTCGCCTGTTTATTGTTTCCTGTCGCGTGTCGCCTTGCATTTGAAAACTCCGTAAGCGTTGTTCATCCATCTGAACTGTTAAACATCAATCCCTGTATTTAAGAGCGATTTGATAGGTTGAAAAAATGCGTTTGTGAAGGGCGTGGTACGTTGGAAAACTTCGATTAGTTTGTTTTAATATACTGGGTGGGTGTATTAACACTTATAATTACCAAATTACTTGCTTGATAATAATAATGAATGCGATGACGAAGGAAGGTGAGAGAGAATATTTCATATTATATATTATCATAATTTATTTTTATATTATGTAATTATTTTGTAATAATTATTATAACATATTATACTTATGAATATCACCAGAAAATGTTGAAAAGTTTGTTTTAAGCTCAGTTTATGCGCTTTTCCTTTGTCCCGTTTTTGTTCAATTTATATTCTTATATTCAATCCGTATCTATTAAGCTTATATCATACTTAATGGACCAAAGGCACAATTGCTTCGCAGAAAACTCCAAGATGTCATGGCAAAAAATTCCGGCTTTAAAATGATGTGTAACATTTCGAATGTATTGGACGGTGAACAGGAAGACAATATTGGATGTTTAAGTGTGAGTGAAATATCATGCCTTAAGTATGCGAGGTTGACTTCATGTGATGTAGAACGAACATTTTCGCAGTATAAGGCACTGTTTCGAGACAATCGTCAGTCCTTTGTAATGGACAATTTGAAGATGACAGTTGTGGTGTATTGTAATTCACCATTTTTCAGCAAAACACGCTAATTTCATCTGGTGAGTAGAGCTGTTTTAAGCAGAAATTTTCAACATTTCTAGCACATGAAAATGCATATTTTCCATGTTTAAGTACATAAAGTGTAAATATTTTCCATATTTTGAGCACATAAAAAATAAATATTTTTCTGATTTTTAGCACCTAAAAATCCGAGCCCTACTTATATGTAATCAACATACTATAATCTTGTATTACACTTTTGCATTGAAATAATCACCCTCGAGGCCAAAACACGCCCGCTCTAATAAAGACGATTTTCTTTATTATTAATAATATTATCATCTACACACAACGTGGAATCCGAACCACTATATGCCTCCACCGGGGATCAAACACCGAACCCCTTGATTACAAGGCGGCAGCATTAGCACTACGTTATCGGGTAAATCCACAAAAAAATATAAAATGTTTAATTACTAAGTTTTAGACTTTTCGGAAGCGGTGAAAAACACAAGAATGAGAGGTGTCTGCTCCCACTAGCATACTTAATGCACTTACAAAACACACAAGGAAGAATTAGGATTACATACGAGGACTCCTCCATTAGCTGATATATTTTTTTAAGTGATTTTAAAGCAAAAACTTAGTGCTGGTCATAGTATGCGTATCAACCCACGTGGATAAGCAACACGGTGGAGCATGGGGAAAACAGGATAAGCTATCTTCTGTGTTGCGAATGTATCTCGTGTCCAACAGCGAGCAGTTAATTTAGTGGGGTATAAACCTCCTCTCCCGACCGTTGCTAACTTGGCTTCAAATATCAATTGTAACTCCGAAGCTGTAAAACTGCGATGGATGACAGCGTGGGTGACTGCACTTTTGCATTAATGCAAATTACTGCGTAAACACGGCCCACTGCGAAGTGTATGTCGGTCCCCAATGGAAAGGCCTCTAAATCAGGGTAACGTGGCAGGTGAGGCATAAATATCCCAGGTTCGGTTGCACAACAACGGTGCACACTCCGAACAATGTACAGTGTTCTAGCTTTTAACTTTTTTTTACAGCCAGTCCATTAAAGATGTCCCTACAGGAGGCTTTTTAGAAATATATTTATATCAATTTTTCCCTCTCTTTTATATTTTTATCAGCACATTAAACTTCTGTTCAACACGGTTCGATGACGTTGGGGAGAGGAATTGCCCGCTGCAGCGGACAGAGTTTCAACTGCATTGATACCGCGCTCTGAGATCATGTGAAAGATTTAATTTCATACGTCAATATATATATATATATATATACCCTCTCCTATTCAATTATATCCTTGAAATAAAAGTACACATATAAATAATGTGTGTGCTGTTGAAAAGTGTTTGGCTCGATGGTAACTGGTAGGTAAGTACGATATTATTAAAGAGAGAGTTGAGATGAATTTTTTTGCAAGACCAGTTTATGCATGAATCCGAAGCATACTGTAATATCCCTACACCACATATCGAAATACTAAAGAGGTGTACGAAGTAGTTTAATTCTTAATTCGGATGGGCAGATATAAATGCATACATTTCATCCATGATGTACAGTCACGGACACTTCTGGGTTGTAGCAACCCCATTGACTTTCAGTGGGATCACTACAACCCAGAAGTGTCCGTGACTGTACATGCAATATATTCATTTCTCACACAGGCACTACCACTACATACTATTTGATTGTAGCCTTATAGGATATACAATTTTGAATTCCGTCATTACTTGTTTTGAAATACGAGCGTATTCTGTCATAAAAAAACAGATAGAATTAAAGAAACAAACTTTCCCGGGAGTTTTCATTAGGTAAATAAGGTAAAGACGATTCATGCTAAATATGTAGAATTATAAGCCAAAGTAGTTAACAAATTTTTAAGTACATAGCAAGATAATATGCAGTATTTCAACTCACGACAGTATTCACACGATAAATGCGAGTAACATTTAGAATAGTATATTTTTGGGATAAATTATCTTTCAGCAAATGTATTGGAGGTGGTCAGTAGTGTTGGATGGTGTATTTTGTGGATGGGAGAGTACGAACACTTGTGACCATCTAAACAACAGTGATAGACAAATGAGATAAAATTATACTTTGTATCTACCAAGTGGACATGTCTACAATACTTAAATATGTGTATCGGATATTTACTATAAATGTCCAATTAAGGACACATTTAAACGTTTCTAGGTCACAAAAATCGCACGGCTTGCTATTTTTTTAAAATCATACATATTCCGTTGCTTAATTTCAAGGAGCACTGAGCATTGTGTCTTGTGTGTGAGTTGGCCCATACAGAGAGGTAGTGGATCCACAGAGTTTTTACAAAAATTCAAAAATTCTCAGCAAAGCAATCTGCAGTATTTTATGAATACGTTGACTTGAAATGATATCTTTTTGAACAAGCATTTAGATAACTCTTGTCTGTGCGAAAATTCTCACAAAAGAGGAAGGCAACTACGATTGTCAAGTCTTATTCTTGCAGTAAAATTAACCGTAAAAATGACTCTTCAGTTTAGAAGATATCATAGTATGGGTCATAATTTACTACTGTTAAAGAAAATACTTCATATTTCTACTTTCTAGTGTGTATTAGGAAATTACAAAAAATATAGCTTTACTTACGTTCTTGAGTGTCCAGAATATTGTTCCGATCACAAAAAATCTGAAAGAAAATAATATCAATTAATAGTCCCATGTCATAAATATCTACACAAGAAAATACAACTTATGTTTGACCAGTGGTGTAAGGTTTGAATTTCGGTTAAGCCATTTTGTCCCATTTTCAACATCCATTGTCGTGATTAGCTCAAGTGGTTGAAAGGCGACGTAAAGTACCTACAATAGAAAGAAATGCATTGTTTTCCAAAAAGATAGTAAGTATCCATTTGAATGTTGTTTGAAACGAATAATCCGTAAGTTCAAGCACCATAAGAATGTGCTGAAAATTCGTGCATGATAACATTATAATCTGTCTTGAGATATGTATCTTCTGTATTGACATGGTAGGTAACTGTTTAATAATAAATAGGTGCTAAAGGCAACAAGTGCACACTTTATTCACAGATAGGCTAATCGGAATTTGGGACTGGACGGACCTACAGTTTAATTTGGGACCCGAAGCACTGTGTAATGTGCCTCCACAGGGTATCAACATCCCGACAAACCGGGACTCCTTGAGTACAAGGAGACGACGTTACCACTATGCCAACGGGGAGGCCCCTTATCTCATCAACTTAGAACACACTGAGCAATATCAGAAAGTAAGGTCACCAAGTGAAGTACTACTGAAATGAAGTTGCCGAATTTTATTTCTTTTACGTGTATTGTAAGACTAAAGTTTGTACAACGTTTAACACAATACTGATAAATAACTACATAGTTTTGAACCTAATTGCAAATCGTGTTTTATCAATTATTTACCATCGCCGTTGTGAGTATTGCATTGGTGGTAGAAAAATTGGAATTTGAATATAAAAGTTTGGGTGCGTCAGCACTTAGGCTATTTTGCAACCGTCACATGATACGGGGTCCAGCCCCTTACCGTAACTAAAATAACATCACTGTAATGTCGTGTACCTAAAATGGTAAAATATTCTGACAGGTTAAAAACTGTGGCTCTAACGGGGCACTCGGAAGACACCAGGACAAAAAAACAGGACAACACGCAGAATTATACCGACCATAGGGCCAGACGCCAGAGCTTCGGTAGTCTGCGAAATGCAGTCCAGGATTTGTGGTAGAATAATATTTCTCCCTGGTGCATTATATTTTCTATACTTTACGTAATCACTTTACGTTAATGTTGATGAAGATTATAACATATTAATTAACGAGATATGTAAGGGAGTAATACCATATTGTCTGTGCACGGGTCAATTTCCAGGTTAGGTTTACATGCATTGGAGTACAATGTGAATACCACTTCGCTACGAGGGTTGAAAAAAGTATTCAATAAATAAATGATTCATGTTTTCTCTTTGTGTCCGTATGTTCGTGACTTCGTGAATTCTGTATTCTTTGCAAGAATGGTTTAAAGTTTATTTATATCAGTAATGCCATTTTCAAATTTCGAAATTTTCCTCAATAAATATGAGTGGTAATACTGAACCTTAGGGAAAATTTGCAAAGTTGTATAAATGAAATGAACTCGTTGATCTTTTTTGTGTATATCTTTTATTTCCTCCCTACCGAGAGAACGTAATAAATACCAGCGAAGTCTCGATCAGCAGTTTCGCCTAGGCTACAAAATTCGGGAGTGTTTCCAGAACGCACGTTCC
The DNA here is from genome assembly GCF_977018435.1 of Lepisma saccharinum. Classification (NCBI taxonomy): domain Eukaryota; kingdom Metazoa; phylum Arthropoda; class Insecta; order Zygentoma; family Lepismatidae; genus Lepisma; species Lepisma saccharinum. Next base: position 12,489,040 of record NC_139232.1, read on the forward strand.
ACTTAGCTTCTACTTTGTTTGATTTGATTTTGTTATTTAGCGTCGCTTTTCTACCACTTTTGACTGATGGCGACGATGTGGATGAGTGACGATTGTGTGAAATTGATGAAGCGATACTCACAAAGAACACCCATGTCTAAGTCGGGATTCGAACCCGGGACCCCTGGCGTTGCAGTATGCTGTGCTACCCGCTCCGCCATAAATATCGACTGGTTTCTTGTGTGTGTAAGCTTTCTTACTTGATTCTTGTTATTTAGCGTCGCTTTTCTGCCACTTTTGCTATTCGCGACGATGATTGAGATAAGTTGATGAAAATGATGAAATGACACTCTGAAATAACACCTTTGCCCAAACTGGGATTCGAACCCGAAACCCCTGGAGCGCGCTGTGCTAATCACTAGACCTCGGATTTTTAGGTTCTAAAAAGTATGCTTTTAGGATCCTAAAATAGACTCTAAAAATCCTAAAATAGGTTCTAAAAATCTTAAAATAGGTTCTAAAAATCTTAAATTAGGCTCGAAAAATTCTTATTTAGATTGCAAAAAATTAAAATGGTTCTAAATTCTAAAAAAAAGTGATTAGGTACAATCGTTAAAAAGAAATCAAAAGAACAGTAAGAAATTTTAATAGGTTTGTATAAGAACCAAATATTAATTTTCTAGCCAAACTTTCATTTGTATACATCATTTTCAAACATATCCACAAATTATTGTAACACTATACTTGTGCTCTTAGAAAAAGTTACTTGTTGATGTGAAGAAAAAATTACGTATTTATAATTTGCTGCACAATAACAGGGTGGCTACTTATCGCCACCGGAAATTGGTTGAATTCCGGGAGTTCTGCGTGAATGTTTCTCCGTAGACGTGAAAAATTCCAACTTTTATTAATCCTTAATAAAGTCACTCTTGAAAACCGGAAATTATAGTTGAATTTTGTCCTAGTCCCAGAGTGGCCACCCTGAATACATAACAATCTCTTTTTCACGTTATCCAGTCAAACTCCGCCTTTTGTCTGTGAGGATCATCTTATATGCTAAAAATTATATGTCAACAACAAAAAAAGCAGTCAGTGGTGCAAACTTGAATGCTGAAATGTTCATTCGCAAGGCGTGAATGCCACAAAACACAGAACTGACGCAAAAGTGAGTAAAACCACACGGATCAGAAGTTTGGACTGTGCAGGTAACAGTGGCACCAGACATTTTGCTTTGTTAAAAGCTTTGAAGAATACATCATGGACATTAAAGGCAGGGAAATCAACAGAAAGTATGTTTGAAACACGTTATTAATGGCATTTGTTCCGTACCAAACCGAGCAAATACCTGTCTGATGTAAAAATCCTAAAAAAATCTTTAAAATATATATATTAGGACCTAAACATGGGTTTGATTTAGGTTATATAAACCTAAAATAGGTTCTAACAAGCAAAATAGGTTATTTTAGGCACTATAAAACTTCATTAGTCGTTGCGTTTTTTTAAAATGAAACACTGATGTAGCTTGTTATTTCTCATTTACCTGCAAAGGAAAAAAGGTTTTCAATCCTTTTTATCCTGCTTATGGATAATGCCAGTTCAATGCAGTCTTGTTGTCTCCTATCAATTGTTACGACTGTGCTGTAGTGGGTCATTGAACCAAGAGCGTTGCTTACTTAAAGTAAGCAGATGGATTTGCTCTCAGGAGTCTGTGGAGCAAGCGAATGAAAACAAGTCTCTACGCAAGTAGTGACTCGAAAGAGTTCGACCAATTAACGCCTAAGATGGAAAGGAATTATACGGAGGACACAACGCAACTGGAGCTACAAGCCCTTTGCAGCAACACGGCTTGCTTTCATCCCTCCTCTACCGTTATGTGCGTAGTTGTTCCACAAAATCCTGGTACAGACTAAACATTTCATATCTGAAGTAAGGATCCCACTTTAAACTGTAGGTTCAGTCCCGATTAGCCTTTGTCTGCATAAAGTGGACTTAAAACAACAAATCAATCATAACTGAAGTAAATGCTCCCATCTTTCAATGCAGCATTCAATCCTAACAATGCATGCAAAGAAATACACAAATCCAAAATGGGGCACAGTTTAAGAAGATTTCACATCATAGTGACGAGCGACACCACTCGTGTCATACAAGAGACGTATCGGTTGAAAAACCCTACCTTCAGTAACATATCAAATTGGAGTGAAGTAACACCCTGTATATCTCGATTGTAGTTTGTGTATTTCTCGGACCGATCTATTTTTATAGTGTGTGCGCGCGCCTTGTTGCTCCTCTTTGTTGCGCATGCGAAATGAATGCTTTCTCCAGATTGTAAGGGTGGCAGGCCTAATCAGTGTATGCAATTTGTGGAGAATTGTCTCTAGTCACCTGTCACGCCAGTGTGAAAGCCGTGTGTGGCATGTCACTGTGTCACCACTGGTCTCCTGTCACTTGTCACTTTGTGTAAAATCTTCTTTATGGGGTCAATGTTTAGGGAACTCACACGTGTGTGTGTGAGAGAGAGAGAGAGAGAGAGAGAGAGAGAGAGAGAGAGAGAGAGAGAGAGAGAGAGAGAGAGAGATGTGCGTGTTAGCATATATTTTTTTAACAGCTGACAAAGAATACTTTCACAACTATACAGCTAACAAAAATGATGCTTTATCGATTATAATCGATTATTATCATCCGTCTTAATTTGATATTTGCCTGGTGCATTATTTAACTTGCAACAAATTTACATTTTTATATATTCGTTTATGTTTTCGGACTTGTATGCATATTTACGGATGAATGGAATAAAATCCTATGTGTTTCCTTAACTCTGGCATCAAATATAGCGAAATAAGAATGATCAAAGGCAGGTTCGTTTCATTTAAATAAATGCAAAGAAATGTAATTAAAGCAACTAGTTCCGTCCTGTGGCAAATTGTAAAAATAATAATAATAATAAACCAATCCAGATACTCCTTTTTGCCATGTACATTTCACCTGGAGCAAGGTGCAAAACCGTAATCATCAGGTATTGTTATTTTTACAAAAGGTAGGAAGTTCAAAGCACCAGGGACCTCACAAGAAGGGAGTGACAAAGAAAAACCAAACATATATTCCACCCATACACGTCCTGCGATACACCTCAAAGGTTTCTACAGGCCGAACAAGAATAAAGCAAAATAAAAACGAAGCCCAAATAAAACGCAGGCAGAGAATATGGAGGTGCTGTAACTGCTTGAAACGCGGTTTATTTAAGCCCGCATCAAGTCTCATTTCCTATGCACTGTCTTCTCCTACTTGATTCATTGCCTTTTGGTACGAAGGCCCCAACAATGAATGCCACCCTTTGACGACACTTCCAAAGCTAAACCACTGTTAGCAGCCTTTTATAATGTCCCTCTTCAATGCTCAGTAGCTTGCAAGATGCAGCTTCCTTGCAGAGGACAGGCAAAAATAGCGAGGATGGGTACTTCTAGATCTGGGCGACGTAATGTGTTTTATGGTGGCAGGTAAGTGTTGACTGCACCATAAATGTCAGTGACGTGAAATATGTATGATCTGGAAATAACTGCCTTCGTAAGACTGATGTATATGTAGGAAGAATGTGGCTGTGTTGGCTTTCTTTTGTGGCAGGAATATGTTAAGTAACGGGAAGAAAGAGACAAAGAAGATATTATATATCTGTGACCTGAGTGCAAAAAAAGCACATGTTCACGAGAGAAAATTCATTCAATATCCACAGTTCTACTCATGGATGCACCATCAACCTAAGAACGATACTGCAATTGACATGATAAAGGTTATATAAATATTTAAAATAAAAAATATATAAATATTTTTATATAACCTTTCTAAAAGGTTATATAAATAAAAACGAATATTTTTTTAACGACAATTATGGATAGAGATGTGTGACTGCTTTGTATTGGTTGTTGTGCGCGAAGTGGAAATTCCTAGGTCTGGGATGCTTGTTGGAGTTTGGGTATAGGTTGGGGGATACTTGAATTGTTCAACATGGACAACGCAGTAGGTGGATGGGTGCTTATGCAAATATTTCTCGCTGTGGGGAGATGCCTTATGAAAATTACCTAACCGGGGGACAGGGCCCGGGGGTAATCAAATTTGGGCCACTAGGCTATCCTTGGTTTTGGGTCCTGCCGACATTATTATTATTATTATTAATAGTTTTGCTATCATGGTACTTTACTTCCACTAATTGTATGGTCTATATTAGTAACACTTGTAAACTTTAAAAAATAAACATATATCTGATTAAAAATTGTTCATTAAACTTTGATAACATTCAGCTAAAACTGTCTCCTAGAAACGTCTTGCTTCAACCTTCTTTCATGAAATAAGAAAGTAAATGGACTTGACTTGTTTTATTTTGCTATTATCACAATATTAAGAAATGTTAATAGTCGATGGTCTTCGTCACTTCTGCCCTTTCAGCGTCTCATTTTTGTGTGGACTCCTGAGCTTGAGACTCCCAGGCTATAGCCTACGATAGCCTAGGGAGACGGAGGCTGGCCATGAAAATACCAGAAATCGCATTTATTTAAAAAGAACTATCGATTTCGTTTTGTTAAGAAAATAAAGCAGATTTATCATTTGAATCTGGGTAAAGGATTACCACGGCGGGATCTTTGAAAATTATAAGTAAAGAATTAGCGAGATAGAAACAAAAAAATCAAATTAAGAAAATTAATCGCGGAATTGATATTGTACGGTAAGTGGTAACCATTCGAAAAGCAGAAGAAATACAGTACAAATATAACATCAAATGAATGAAAATATGTTTTCAAGTATTCAACTGGTTTCTTTATACCTCTTTTGCAGTAGTTTCATATGTGTTTCTCTTCCCGACGTTATACTGAACGCAACTCCAACTGGCGGTTGACCTTGATGGCTATTTCCGGCGCGTCCTGTCCCTCAATCATTTTTGGAGGCATGTGGTCCGATGGGTGTCAACAAACTAAGTTGCGAAGTAAAAGCTGAAAGGATCACATCGCTCTCCCGAAGCAACGTTGCCAAGCGTACTTCTGCTTTTGCCAGCTGTCTTTGTATGACTGTGTGTCCGCTTGCATTCCGACCTGTGGGTGGTGCTTCCGGAAAGTTCATCGTGCAGAACCACGTGTGCAGTTCAACCCGCTGATTTCTGGTGCTGACCGATAAAACTCTTTCTCGCTTTACAGTACTTTTGGCAACATGTGTTTCGTCCCGCGAACAACGTTCAGTACCTTGTGTCTCGAAAATGCCCGATCTCAGTCGAAGTTTCCCAGCTGCCAGTTGGAGTTGAGTTCAGTATAACCAGTTGGAATTGAAGTTTTTTTCTGGCGAGGTTAAATAACAAAAATAAAACTAGAAATATAACATTTAAATGAATGAACTGATGTGCTTTACGCCTCTTCAGCGATTTTCTTTTCTTTCTTTCTATTTTCTTTTTCAGTACTGACCTTCAACAGAATAACTGAATTCAACAGCTCTCTCCTTCCTTACTACTATTTTTTACTACGCAATACAAGTTTTCTCGGAAAACCAGTTAGGATAAATCTGCGTTTACTTCAAAGGATAAGAGCAGTGTATGTTTTCGAAATATAGTTCGCTATTTATTAACGCCTGAAAGATAAACTTATATGAAAATATCGCAGAAGAGGCATAAAGCACATCAGTTTATTCGTTTAAATGTTATATTTCTAGTTTTATTTTGGTTATTTAACCTAGCCAGAAAAACTTCAATTCTTACTTTCAATTATTTTTTTTAGTTTTAAACTCCACTTTCTGCACAGATATACTATTCGGGATTGGACCTACAGATTAGTGTGGGATCCGAACCAGTATGTGCCTCCACCGGATATTGAACCCGGGACCCCTTCATTACAAGATGACACTACGCCATCGGGAAGGCCAATACTTTCAATTCCTTACTAGTTTTTACAATTTTGAATTGTATAAATTAGTAAAGTAAAGGGACCTTTACGACATTTACCTTGTGGTTTATTAAAATATCTACTAATTTTTAATTGAAACTACTTCTTGTCTTTTCGTTTTCTATGAGTGAATATCTTTTTTGGTAATTTGTAACTTCTAACTCGGTGGAATAAATAGTGTCATTATTAGTTTACGCGTAAGAAATGTCATACTTGATAGATATATTCTTTAGCAAATATTAAAAAGAAATTAATCAAATTCAAATATTGTACGTTCTTCGATGCTTTAAACAGTGATGAAGGGAATTTTGGTTTAGGAAAATAACTAATTCAACACGATATTTGTAACAAAACAAATGTAAAACGTAATTTAAATTGTTGGAAGGGGAAGACAGAAAAAGCACACTGGTCCCTTTCTTGGGAATTTCTGTGCCTTTCGGACATGAATCTTCAGCAGGAGCATCAAATGTCAAGAACCAAATGCCAAATAAATAAGGAATGGGCTGCTACACAGTGTTCGGGAATCAAGTGTGTTACTTTGAATGACACGAATGACAGAGTCGTAATTCTAACGCATCGCGGTGAAGATTATCCAGATGACTTCTAACAGTACCACATCTCGTATCCGCGCATAAAATTCGGTCTTTTGGACTGCTGCATCAAGCCCGTCTTTGAATCCCTCGGAAATACGGTGAGAAAAAAAAAAAAAAGTAAATAAAGGTTTAACTTAAATATTGCTTCTTCCGGAACACGGTACTTCTATCTAATCTGCCTCTACGTGATAAAAACATCTCCAATCTCTCTCTCAAAATAGGGAATTGGTTTGATAGATTCAAGAAGATATTGTATGTAGTCCCTTCCATTTCCATCTGTCAGCTGCATATCTAGGGAAGAAATTCAATCATGGGGACTTCCGATTTAAAAGATGGCGTACTGATCGCATGATTTACTAGGAGGAATATGCACAACCGTTAGCTTGAAATGAACGGAAAATCCCCGTAGTTCAATGCACTATCCTGGTGCGACTTTTGTAATATACGATGCAATTGCGACCAGGTTTCAATATGCTCACTACATATGCGACAATAAGAAGAAAACCCCAGGAGAATCAACAGGGAAACGAAATGTACAACCCAGTCAAACGCTTTGATTTTTCCTTTCCGACTTGTAAAATATGGCTTTCATAACTTATAATTGCTTTATCTGATTGTCCCCATTGTTACACCCTTACAACTGTAAATCGTGATCAGCACGTATAAAGCTTCGTTTTATTGCCTCCGAAGGTGTCATAAAGAGGGAGCTGGAAGAATTACGGAGGTCTTTGAAGTTGTCGCGAGGCGAAATGAGGCAAAGGAAGGACAGTGAGGAAGTTGGAAAAATTCCGTTCCAACAAAGTTGCCGGAGTGGGAAGAAAATAATTCACTTGCAAGACGACAATGTAACTACTACGCGAAAAAAAAAAAAAACCTGACAATTTGATGACACTGCCTCGTACTATTCTGACGTTTCTGTTTCGAGTGGGCTAAAGACATCTAGCTTTTCAAAACTTCAAACAATACCAATTATCCGATCAAGCACACACTTTTTTTTTTAAAAAAAATCATTTTGCGTCGTTTTTCCTCATTCCTAGTTTAAGTGGGGTGGTGAGAATCAATAATGATTTGACCAAATGGATGAGGAAGAAATGAAATTAAACGTCCACGTTTTACCCAGGTTTCTAACGTGAGACCACGACTTCGTATTGCAAGACACATCCTCTACTAACGTGCGATCATTAATGCATCTAGAGACACAATATGATTGGTTTCTATTACAGGGTGGCTACTCTAGGACCATGATAAAATTCAAGTATAATTCCCGGTTTTCAAGGCGAACTTTCCAAAAATTCAAGCAAATGTTTTCTCTATTTCAACCTTACGTATTACCGCCTCTCAACATCCACACACAAATATCTTAATAATATAAAGGATCTATGTGATTGCAACATCCAAAAATTATAATTCAATTAAACGGTATACGTAATATAATTAAAATATTTAATTTAAGGTGCTGAGTTTCTAATTACAATCAGAGGCGCAACCACGAATTTTTGTCTGAGCGGGCGGGGAGAAAATGCCAGGATAAACGTACTAATGCTACCAATAATAATAATAACAATAATAATAATAATAATAATAGTGTTAATAATAATGTTATTATTATAACATTATTATTATTATTGATTTGTTTTATTTTACTTCGCTTCTTGTGCCACGTTTGGCTAATATGCGAAGATGGGGATGAGTGATATGATGAAATTGATGAATGGACAGTCATGCCCAAACCGGGATTCGAACCCGCCGGGACCAAAATTGTTGTTGTTGTTATTATTATTAGTAGTAGTAGTATCAAAGACGTTATTATCCTCGTAAATTATGCAAAAGGGGGTTAGAAGTTGGTACTAAAGCATTTGTGTTCGAACAAACTATTTCAAATATTTTTTCAACACATGGCACAGTAGTTCGGATCCCACTTTAAACTGTAAGTCCAGTCCCGATTATCCTTTCTGTTGATAAAGTGGACTTAAAACCACAAATCAATAAATCAATTTTACAACATTTTTTTAAAATGTAGATAGTTCGGCGCCCAGGGCCGACTCCCGCCGCCCCCTTGCTATGCTTATAAGCTTCATAAGACTTAGAAAAGGAGGAATTGCGAGCGAAGCGAGGAAGAAAATTTTACGAAAAGAATTTTTATTTGCATAAAATGTGAATAGGATTTGTATAAAAAAGGTGTAATTTCTCACGTCTACGGAGAAAAATTCAAGTAGAATTCACGCATAATTCCCGGAGCAATTAATTCACGCATAATTCCCGGAATTCAAGGAATTCCAGGTGAGTAGCCATCCTGTATTAGCGCTTCAAGATTTATTATTTGGTTTATTTGGCCTCTTTACTGCAACTTTTAACTAATCGCGAAGATAAGGATGAGTGATACAAAGGGTTGATTGATTGATTTGGTTTGTTTTACTTTGCTTTTCTGCCACTTTTAGCTAATCGCGAAGATGAGGATGATATGATGAAAGAACACTCACAAAGAACACCCACGCCCTGGCCGGAATCTGAACCCGGGACCCCGAGCGTAGTAGCGTGCTGTCCTAACCACTCCGCCACGGAGGTCGGCTGATATGAAGGAACACACACCAAAACACCCATGCCGGGATTGGAACCTGCAACCCCTGACGTCCTAGCGCGCTGTGCTAACCACTTCGCCACGGATGTCGGCTGCTTCAATATTTTAAATGCGAACATTTAAACATTGTGTCCAGCTTAAAAGCAGTTCTAAACTGAAATCTATGCGATCTTAAAACGCAAATGTCTGTTGTTTTAAGTCAAGGAAAAGTATTAAAAATTCCAAATCAAATAGTTTAATCGGAACTGAGCATACAGTTTAACGTGGGATCAGAGTCAATGTGGCTCCCTTAGGGATCAACTCCGGGGCATCTTGATTACAACGCGACAACGTTATCGCTATGCCATTGGAGAGGCCCATGAATGAATGTAAAGGTAAGTGTAAAATTGGTTGTTTCAGGAATATGAGGCTCTCCAGTTCGGATACTAGATTGATTGAGTTAGTGTTTTAAGTCCACTTTTATGCACAGTAAGGGTAATTGGGACCGGACCTACAGTTTAAAGTGGGATCAGAACCACTGTATGTCTCCACCTGGAATCGAACCCGGGACCCCTTGATTACAATGCTACGACGCTACCACAACGCCATAGGGAGGCCCTCGCATACTAGAGAATTGTCGTTTGGTGGCTGCATCAACGTTGTATTTCTATAGGTCTTACTTTGCGTCGCTGTTTTGCCACACTTGACTAATCGCAACGATGAGGACAAATGGCTATTAGATAAAATTTATGAAGGAACGATCCAAAACACGGCAGCACAGGAAACGGAACTCGAACCTCACAGAAAATTGTAATGAAAAAAAGGTCCAGAAGCAAGAGCCTTCATCTGCAAGAATCCCAGTTACAGATTGTCCTACGTTGGGGAGGGACCCGTGAGTCCCTCCGTAATAATCGCCCCTCAAACCAATGTATTTTGTCTGTTTTGAAAAGTTCACTATTTTACATCACGTTTCTACTTCATTTGGTTAATCGTGATGTTGTGAAACAATTCCGGGACTTGAACTCAGAATCTTTGGTGATGAAATTGTTAGTTGATAGAACAACACACCACGCAGCAGGTTCTTTGAGCAGTGAATATACGTATGTTTTTGGTTGTGTGTGGTGGAGTGGGGGAGATAACAAAATAATAGCTAATACCACTACTACCCAAATAAGCTAAATGGGGAGAGTGAAGATCAGTGAAAGGGGGATACTAAATAAATAAAGCTAAAGAGAATGTAGGAATGTAACTCTTAGTTAAGAGTTTAGTGAAATAGTGCAAGTCTAGTGAAAGTAAGGAAAATGAAAGACTGTGTTTGTGAACTCCTAAGCTGTGCGAAGAGGAAGTAGACTGAGAGGAGGAGGGGTTAGGGATAATGCACTAAGATTTCCATTCTTGTATGGTATGCACAGCTGTATAGGCTCATACTTGAAAGTAAATTCTATTCTGTTCTACACATGATCCATTGTCCCCACGATAAAAGCTGTTTATGCATTACACAGTTCCTATAGTAAAGAAAAGGAAGAATTTGGTTAAAGTAAATGCTTTGAAAGTTCACCTAAGCACAGAACCTAATCGAGATTGAATCTATTCTGCCAAGTAGCATCGGAATCATTCAAATATGTATCTGGGTCCCTTCACAAGTCAGTTACCGGAGATCAAGCAACGTTGGAAATGTAAACTAAAAATAAATAATGGCCCCATTTGCAAAAATCTCGTTGGGGGAAACAGATTTCACTTTTCTTATCTACATTGGGAGTAAAGGATGAAGTAATGTCTATAAATAAGGACATTTTTTATTGTGTTCATCGACACACGATTATATCATTAAATGAAACTCGCCGATGGGATGGAGGAGTATTTTGTATTCTTAAATTAATTTTCCGTTTTCTGTCTCTTACGGCTAAACGCAACGACAACGACGAATGACGATTAGATTAAATTGATAAATGCTATCCATCCCTGTCCAGGCCAGGACTCTTGCCTGGAACCTTTGATGACGAGACTGAATTAATAGCTCAACGCACTCGGCTTCCAAGGCGACAATGAATCAAAACTATGGGGAAGTGGACGAAAAATTATCACAAATACCAAGCGTATTTTATCAGGAATTCAACCTCAAAACGCGGTAATGACAATTAATACTCCCCGTTTGATAAAAGAAAATTGGTTTTATGCACAGATAGGATGATCTGTACTGGGACTACAGTTTAAAGTGGATTCAGAAAAAATATGTCCGAACTCCGGACAGTGTTTATCGGTACAGATGTCAACCATCCAAGGTTTGCCTGGATTCGAAACTACCCTCTTATTATGCGAAGCGCCTTGCTATTCTCAATTGAGCCCAACGATAGCATGTACTTCTACCACCCCTGCAAAACAAACAAAAAATATTACTAATTCAAATGAAATAAATATCACTGGATAACATATATTAGACTACAAATAAAAATGACTACTTACATCTGAGTCTCCGATTTGATTTTGATTGATTGATTTGGTGTTTTAAGTCCACTTTATGCACAGTAAGGCTAATCGGGACGAGACCTACAGCTTAAAGTGGGATCCGAACCACTATGAGTCTCCACCGGGTATCGAACCAGGCTACGACGCCGAGTCTTCGAAACTGATCCTTTTACCACATACAGTATATTCCGAGCGTACGAGAACAAATACTACAGTAGTTCGAACGAAAAACCACCAAAAATCACCTCTCGGATAACGAACAATCTACAACTCACTCCAAACACTAGCAAATTACCTCTGAACGCGCGCCCCGAACACAAAGCCAGGCAAAGAGAGAGACGAAATCTGGGAAGTAAATGCAGTGTAAAATAGCGCCTCATTCAAGTCTTCGTATGTAAATAGAATCTGAAAAAAATCAGTATAACTGGTATTATGATCTTGCGACAAATGCAGAATATTGCTTCGCTTCGGTGATGGCGTGTTTTCCGTCCGATTGCAGTGCAATTCCGCCTAACAGAGGCTTTCTCAACTTGCCCCATTCACCTCCAATGCACGCGGGCGCTCGATTCTTCACTGTGAAACCAACTCGCAGGTGGATCTTGGAATTCGCTTTTCTTTCAGTTGACCTCGAGCGCTCATGATGTTGAACTGCATTTCCTTCGATAACACTGATGTTATCCGTAGTACATATTATTTTCCTTTAAACAGCCAAGAGACTGTAGGAAGTTAAAGTTGCGATGCGTGCGTAAACAGCACACACGCCAAAGTTTGTCGATATCCACTTTATGCTCAGATAAGCTAATCGAGACTTATACAGTTTAAATTGGAATCCGAATCACTGTTCAATGTGCCTCCACCGGGAATCGAACCCGGGGACTCTTGTTATAGCATTTCCACTACAGACCTAAGGGAGAATTCACACCATAGCGGCATGACAGGCCGCACAAGCCTATCTTCGATTGGTGAAATCCCCAAGTGACACGTGTCGCCTGTCGCTTCGGTGTGAATTCTTCCTAACCCTCTGCTGGGCACGTGGGATCTCTTGAGACCGCACTATTTTTTTCAAGGGTAACGACTAAATTATATATACCTGTGTCACCAATGGTTGAAATATCTTATTTTGATTCATTTTTCTATAGCTTCGTCATATTATAACCGGAAAAACTTTTTTTTTCTTTTTTTTTCGATAATTGGTCCTAAATATAATGCCACTTCGTACGGGCACTTGGGGCCTTTGAGGACCCCAGTTATTGTTCTTATAAAGTTTATTCTGTATGACATATCTTACTATAATAAAATGCATTTAATGTGAAAACACGTATTTGAATTACAGTAATGATTTGCATGCAATTTTCAATTTTCTTAAAACATAAAGTTGGGGGTTTAAAAGACCCCAAGTGCCTATCCACGTATTATTTCCAACGTGCCCAGTAGAGGGCTAAGGGAGCTTTGAGACCAGAAAGCAGCCTTCACAAATAAACGCAACCTTTCTTACTGAAATGACGCGACAAGCTGCACGTGTCGCTCGGACTGGGTCGTTTTATCAATATCGTGCATCGTGTCGCCTCGGTCTGTTGATAGCGTAGGGGAGAGCGGGGCAAGTTGATACAATTTGAGAGTTTGATTTTTTCTTTTTTATGTTGCTAGCAAGAAAGTAAAACATGTTACTACTCGATAGCTTAACTCTTTACCTTTATAAAAAAGCACATAAAAATTTCACGGATATAATTTGTAAGCTGACGAGAACCTAATTAGTAACGCAGGACGCAACGTCTCAACTTGCCCCGTCGTAGGGAAAGTTGATACTGGTATGGGGCAAGTTGATACTAATTTGAAGTAGGTTGATAACGATGTGGCATAGTTTGATTAAATAAGACAAAATACAAGAAAGTAATTTTTAATTAAAGTTCAGTATTCAGGAAAAGCATACAAACATGAACAAAATATCGTATCATGATGGATAGCCTACATGCAGACAGTCACTATCACTTTCTGTTATGCACATATCTTATTTACATTGCACACAGGTGTACATAGAACTATCGTATCCGCATTTTAAGTTAGCCCATCTACTGCAGAAAATGCATTGTATCCATTTTTGACCAGGATTAGAAGCTGAAAATGGTTCGAGGCACATTAGGCACAAGCTGTCTTCATCTTCTGACTCTGACTGAATTATTCTTCAAATATTTCCTGTTTGGTATTTTCTTCTTTTGACCTTGAGTTTCTCTTTCGGTCGGTCCATTATTTATTTTCTTACTACTATTATTTGCTGACTCCCTTTTAATTTTTTTGAAAGAATGGCACAATCTTTTTTAACTCTTTCTGATCTCAATAATTTATTGTTAACTCTTGTTCGAGCTTCATTTTCTAATCTGTTCTTCACTGGTGTGTCTGTAAGAATTGACGATATCATTCGTTGTTTCCCTTTTCCATTTGCTTTTCGTTCTCCAGCCTTAGGGTACGGACGTAACTCTTCTGGGCTTACTGACACACGATGCAATTCTTGATTGTCACTGCTGGTGGAAGGAGTGGCTTCCAACCCCAAGACGTTGGTTTCAGAGATTCTACTTCCATCAGGTAAACGATCTTGCTCATTTTCTTCGGTCATTGGTCGATCAGTTACGGAACATGATAAATAATCTTATTTAGTAAAAATATCTGGATTGAATGGCATGATTCCCGTTGATTGAAAGCCTGATATAATAGTTTTTGGTATTAAAGCATTGGGTAGTGAACTACTAACGACTCCTGGTATGTCGTATATAGTAAAGGTCTTCCCTGGATTGCTGGTCATCCAACTGTCAATTGCTGCAAAATAAACTTTTTAAAAGGCCCTTAAACCGATCTGTCCAGGGGTTGGAGTTTATGGGAAGTATGAGGCGGAAATGAGAACATAATGATCACGTTGTCCTTGCAGAAATTAAACACTTCAATCGACAAATGAGAATCATGATTGTCCAGTATCAATAGACATGGGTGATCTTTACTTGCCTTCACGTGGCTCTGAAAGTGTTTCATAAACAGCAAAAATGAAGACGCTGTCATCCATCCTGTGGGATATGAAGTTCCAATACAACCACGGGGTCCGCTCTGAATAAAGTGATCTTTTTAAAATAGACTCTTGGAAAACATGAACATTGGGGGCACGGAGTTTCCAATTGCATTTACGGCAGAGGCAAGTGTTACAATTGTGCCCCTTTCTGCTGACGTTGCCTTGGCTACTTGACGTACACCCTTTTCTCCAACGATTTTCCCAGGGCGCTGAACAGTGTGAAGACCTGTTTTATCGGGGATCCAAATATATTTGCTCTCAAATGTGTACTTCTCCAGAACAGCTTTTAAGTTATTGAAGTCTAGGATGCCTTTTCATGTATGCAGTAAACCATTCTTTCGAGGCAATTTTATTATTTATCCAAGTGTCAGGAATTTTCACCTTGTTAGCTATTGCTAATTCATATGCGAACTCTCTCATGGTTTTAGGCGTCAAACCATAGTAGATACTTGAACAGTGGACAATGTATTCCTTTAGTTGCAGTTCTAAATCTTCACTGAAGACCTGACGATGTTTGGATTAACCCATTCGCATTTTGGTATCCTCACTTTGGTTTAGTTCTTTTTTTCTTTTTATACCTCATAAGAGTCATTTTGTCGATTCCATATCTCTTTGCGGCTTCTCTCAGTGACAAGGTACCATTCTTGACATCGGCGTAGGCTTTCCTAAACGTTTCAACTGGTATTTCTCCACGACTGGTCTTTTTGACGTAATCCCGGACCATTTTCTGTAAACAAAAAAACAAAAAAATAATTAGAAGCAGCTGGGGTAAGGTGATGCACCGTATCAACCTAAATTCTGCCGTATCAACTTCCCCAACCGGCGCCATTTTCATTAACGAACTATAGCGTACTACAGACAACAGAAAAACAAACAACAATAACCGAGTTTTCTTACCTTTTAGTGGCACAACACACATCCACCAAGACAAAATAATTCACAGTTCATGTAAGCCTACCAGGAGACTTCAAACAACATCCAAAAAAGTTACTTTACACCCTGAAATATACACTTGGTCGGATAACTTCGCGCACAAAATTGTTCGTTAGCCATGCACACGTTCAGACAATAGGGACTGCTGAACGACGTCTTCTGTTTAACGGACATTACCCAGCGAATGCGCGTTCCCTCGTAAATGGCAATGTATCAACTTGCCTCCCTCTCAACTTGCCCCGATCTACCCTATGCGTAATGAATGCTTTCTTTACAGACTCGTCTCGCTTGTCTCTTTGGTGTGAAACCCCCCTGTCGGCGGTCGCGTGTCGGTTGTCGCTTTGGTCTGAGAGCTCCCTAAGGGTGCCTTAATTTCCGAGCCCGAAAAGTGTATGTCTGTTCTCTGTTTTCATCTAATCACCATCTGCCCTAATCATAACTATGAATCTAAAAGAATGAACAAACGCAACGTTACACAACCACAAAAAAATTCATTACCTCTTCCTGTTTACAAACATGTTTTTATTAAGCGGGAGAAGTGAAGGATTTACAATAACTTGGCATGTAAACGAAATAATTAACACAGATTCTAAAATATAATTTGGAAGCTCTACGCTGTCATTTCCGATTATTACATGCTCCTAATAAACAATATGCATGAAATATTTGATAGCTTTGACTTCAAGAAACATATACGGAACATACTACAAGACTTAAAAATATGTAGAATACTAAATGAAAAAAATAGTACAAAGTGGAAACATACCCGGTCTTTTTGTTTTCATTGAAACAAGTAGGGCCTTCATCAGCACCGGCAGCGTAACCCTAAAAAAAAGGAGAGGAAAAAGAAAATTATTATCCTGGTTACAGTACCAGTCGCCAACCCTCATTATCTTGTAATTAATTCAGTTTCCATGAAGGTCCGCAAAAAGATGCTGACCCATTAAATTGCACTACTGACGCTGCAAAATGTAGATCCAGGAGATTGCCAGAAGAATTTTAACCACTTTGAAACATGACAGTAACGTAAAAAGATGAGTATTTGTTGTTATTGTTACTATTATTATGCACTCCTCACAAAAAGTAAAAGTTTAGAATATTGTTATGTTAGACAATAGGTGACAGACGCGGCCTTGGAATGCAACAACACATGGTATCTGTCTGGTTGGCGTTCTCGTTTTTTCGCCGACATATGCCACAGTGTCCATCACCTATTGTCTAATATAATAATATTCCAAATTTGTTGTGTCTAATGTAACAATATTCCAAACGTTTTGTGAGGAGTGTATTACTGCTACTATATCAAATGTATACCAAAAAGCAACGCTACCTAACTTTAATGTGATGACATTATTGCAATAATTCACAAATTTTATGTTATTCTCGTGAGATTTCAGTAAGATACAAAACAAATACTCCAGGATGAATGAGAATTATTATTTTATCATAATCATTAAATTTTCGACAAAGTGTTAATGAAGCATAGTTCATACCTATATCTGAGAAGAATGGTTAGAAAAACATACTTGGATTCGTATCCCGGTTAATGTATGTTGTTTCCTTGCATTTTTACAATCACTGATTCGCAGTAGCGGCGATTGGGGGGGTAGATGCCCCCTCACTTTTTGCCACTTTTGCCCCCGCACTATGCTAAACCTTATCTACAAATGGAAATGCCCCCCCCCCCAAGTTTTGGAACCTTGCCCCCCTCCCCGGTTTTGGAACCCAATCGCCGCCACTGCTGATTGGTAATTCACTTTCATCTTTGACATTGATGTAGTGATACGAATGTATACTTTGACTTACTTGACTTATTTCCTGTTACTCCGCTACGGAGCATAGGGCCTCAACGAAGCATCGCCAACGGACTCTGTTTCCAGCCATCTTCCTTATCTCGTTCCAGGTCTTTCCTGCTTCCCATATTTCTTGCTCTATTGTCCTTCTCCAACTCATTCTTGGCCTTCCTCTCCTACGTTGTCCTTGTGGATTCCAGCTCAATGCTTGTCTCTCTATTGCCGATGGATCTTTCCTCAATGTGTGGCCAATCCACTTCCACTTTCTTCTTTTGATCTGTATTGCCACCGGTTCCTCTTGCGTACGTTTCCATAGATCTTCATTTGAGATAATATCTGGCCAATATATTCCCAGAAGTTTCCTTAGGCATCTGTTTATGAATGTCTGTAGGTCTTTAGTAATTTTCTTTGTTACTTTCCAAGTTTCACATCCATAAAGGAGAACTGACTTCACATTAGTTCTAAAAATTCGCAGCTTAGTTCTTATTGAAATTTCTCTGGCTTTCCAAACTTTATATAGCTGAATAAATGCCACATTTGCTTTCCTAATTCTTGATCTAACGTCATCTTCTGTTCCCCCTGTATTTGTCACCAAACTCCCCAGATATGTAAACTCCTTAACCTCTTCAATATTTTCCTCATTCAAGTGGAAATTTTCCATCTTTTTTACATTTGTTCTTAATGATTTCGTCTTTGTACTATTTATCTTTAAACCAACTCTTTTCCCTTCCTTATCCAAATCTCCTAATTTCTTTTCCATATTACGGTATGTGTGAGACAGCAGACAAACATCATCTGCAAAACACAAGTCTTCTAGCTGTTGGGTGAGACTCCAATTTATACCTCTCCTTTTTCCTTCCGTTACCCTCTTCATTACTTTATCAATTACCATCAGAAATATTGTTGGTGACAAAATACATCCTTGCCTTACTCCTGAAATAACTGGTATTGGATCCGTAAGTATCCCCTCATGCACAACTTGGCATGTGGAACCATCATAGGAGTTTTTGATAAGATCAATCATATGTGCTGGAATGCCATATTCTTTTACAATTGTCCACATTTTCATTCTATTTACAGAGTCAAATGCTTTCTGGAAGTCCACAAATATAAGGTACATATTAGAGAAGTATTCCATACTCTGTTCTATAATAATACGCAGTGTATTTATCTGATCTATACAGGAACGGTTGCTTCGAAAGCCTGCTTGTTCTCTCCGGATCTTTTTCTCAACACATCCTTTAATTCGGTTTAAAAGAATTCTACTTAGAACTTTACTAGGAACTGAAAGTAGTGTTATGCCTCTCCAGTTATTGCAGTTAGTAATATCTCCCTTCTTAGGTATTTTTACTAGTAAACCTCTTTTCCAATCTTCTGGTATTGATTTTGTTTTCCATATTTTTGCAAAAAGTGGTTGTAATATTTCTATTGTCATATCCATGTCTTCCTTAAGAATTTCTGGTGGAATGTTATCAATTCCAGGTGCTTTACCACTCTTTTGTTCTCTCAATGCTTTTTTTAATTTCTTCTTTTGTTGGTTCTTTAGTAGTTATTTCATCTTCTATTTCATATTCTGGCATTTCTTCCGGTATTTCAAGCAAATCTTCTGTCCCTTCTATGGTTTGGTTTAATACTTCTGAAAAATGTTCTTTCCATCTATTGAGCTGATTTTCCTTATTCGTAAGGAGTACTCCATCTCTATTTCTCACTGGGCGATTCCGTATGGTTTTCTTTTGAGACAAGATCTTTGTAATTTGGTACACTTCCTTCATATTTCCCTCATTTACTGCTTTTTCTGCCTTCCCTGCTAACTCACTGGTCCATTTTCTACGGTCAGCTCGCGCACTATATTTCACTTCATGATCTTTTTTCCTATATTCTTCTTGTAATTCTGCTTTCTTTTTCCTAGTTTTACACATATTAATCTTCTGCTTAATGTGTTTCCTTTCTTCTATTTTCCTCCAAGTTTCCTCTAACATCCAGTTCTTTTTCTTAGGGTTTCTATATCCCAAAACTTCTTTTGATACTGTTGTAAATGTATTTTTCACCTTTTCCCAGTGTTGTTCCACCTCATCACCATCCAGCTCCCCTAGTTCTTGATATTTGTTTTGAAGTTGCAACTTGAAGTCCTGTTTTACACTATTATTCTGTAGTTTTCCAATGTCAAACTTTGTGCTTTGTTTATTAAATTTCTCCTTTGCAGCCATAATTTTTACCCTAAAACTAGCTACCATAAGATGATGATCACTGCTAATGTCTGCTGCACGTTTACTTCTCACATCTAATAAAGATGTTCTCCACTTCCTACTTATAGCTATATGATCAATCTGATTTTGAGTTCTATGATCTGGGGATACCCAAGAGATCTTATGTATATTTTTGTGTGCAAATAGTGTACCTCCAATAGTCATTTCATTTGAGGCACACCAATCTACAAACATTTCCCCATTTTCATTTCTATCACCTAGACCATGCTTGCCAATCACTTGCTCCAGTCCAACATTTTCTGAGCCAATTTTAGCATTTAAATCGCCCATTACAATAATAACATCTTTCTTCTTAACCTTATTTATAGTGTCTTGTAATTCTTTGTAGAACTCTTGCTTTTCTTCTATTTCTGCTTGGTTTGTAGGTGCATAGCATTGTATGATGCTCACATTTCTAACCTTTGCCTGTAATCTGACCATAATTATTCGTTCAGATACAGGCTTCCAGTCCAATATACTTCGAGCAGTCTTCTTGTTTATGAGTATGCCTACTCCATTACGATGTTCATCATCTTCATTTGGTCTACCTGAATAGAGGAATGTCATACCACTAGATGTTTTCATCTCTCCAAATTCATTCCAACGCACTTCGCTCATTCCCAAGATGTCCAACTTATATTTCTCCATTTCTGCTTCTACTTGTTGCAATTTTCCTGCCTCATATAATGTTCTAACATTCCAAAACCCTACTACAGTTTTCTTTTTAAGTCCAAAGGTCGTCAACAGTTTGTCCGTCCGGCTATTTCCTCGTTTGGTTTCTTTAATAATCTATTTTAAGGGTAGTGGGTTATTGGCCCTCTGACCCCGAGTGCCATGATGGGGCTGCCATCTTTAGGCCTTGGCACTTGCCACTCCACAATGTGGGACACAGATGCAGATGTTCGCATTTGTTTGTTTGGGACTGGGTAGGAATATTGGGATAGGATATACTAGGTAAGATGGGGCGTTGCAGAACGCCTTAGTCTGGCTTCTCTTCTGAGACCTGTCCAGCATGGGTGACCCTGCTGGTAGAAAATCTACCGCTGGCATAGCTCTCAGCCTCAACAAAGCACGCAAA
Source organism: Lepisma saccharinum (assembly GCF_977018435.1). Classification (NCBI taxonomy): domain Eukaryota; kingdom Metazoa; phylum Arthropoda; class Insecta; order Zygentoma; family Lepismatidae; genus Lepisma; species Lepisma saccharinum. The sequence goes on from NC_139232.1 coordinate 12,509,658, forward strand.
CCCCTCCGCCCGCACGGTCAGTGCTACTTTAAGGCGGCGTTCCCTGGAGGGGATACGAATGTATAAGAGTGGTTTAAATTAACCAAACAAAAAACAAATACATACTAAGATAGAACGAGCGGTAAGTATTACGGATTATGATAGTCAAGCAATATGCAGTTGTATCTGTTCACTTTAAATCACTTTTATACACTGTGCGTTAACCAGGACTCTATTGCATAGACTATCTATAGTAAGGCATGTACCTTCGCCAGGAATCGAACTCGAAAAGCTTTGCGTACGAGAAAAAAGTGTTAACTGGAAGGTTTTCATGTTAGTATAAAAGGATATATAGGGTTTCGGTCCCTATAGAAAATATAAGAAAATATCCCTTGTAATTTGTTGTTTCTAATGAATTCCTATATTGATATTCAAACTACCATATATTTTTAATATTATAGGTTAGCGAACAATAAAAAAATAAGTACACTCTCTGAAGAACAAAACATAAATGTTATTAATGTTCTTTTTTTGTGAATGCAACTATTAATATTAAGTAGATAGGGCCCAAGGTACGAGTCTCGTTTGTAATATTGCTGTAATAATAATGCTGTACAAACTCAAATTAATACGCGAATAAAAATGCAAGGAAAAGCAAAATGCAATATACTGTCTATTTCTTAGTGGTGATAGCCGGTGGCCGAGCACGTTAACTGGTCGACTTTCCACCTCGCCACCGAAGTTCCCAGGTTAAAATCCCGGCTAATGCAAGAGTGATTTTTCTGAATGTTCTTTCACCAATTTCATTTACTTATCACTCATCCTAATCGTCACGATTAGCCGAAAGTGTCAGAAAAGCGACGTAAAATAACAAAAATACATACATTTCATAAGGATTGAGGGAGGCCAACTTCATATTTTGCTGTCCGATGTTAGAGACATCTGAACTTTAAGTGTATTTTAAAAGGGGTTCAAAACCACACTTCGTAAATGTTCTTATTATCTAGACACATGCTAGAATTAAAGAATCATATTTATAAACAACGATAGAGATGATACTCCAGCGATTACAAGGTATAATGGCATCCCAGACGGTATTGTAATCAAGGGGTGACAGGTCTATAGCCGATGGACGCACATATTGGTTCGGATCTCACTATTGAACTGTAGATTCAGTCCCGATAAGCCTATCTGTGCATGAAGTGAACTTAAAACAAACTTTGACTTTGACAGTTTCCCCTTACAGCCTTAGCTTTTAATAGGTAAGACTATTTTAGTTCTCAGAGGTAGTGCAGTTTTCGCTCCTGTTAAACAATGAATGAATTAGTTTTTAAAAATGAATGGAAGTTTTATTTTCTTGTTAGAGGTCTATACTCAATTTTGTTTTAGTTAAGGGGCACATCGCCGTATTTCGTAACGGACAAATATAGCCTATGTGCTGAAGTGCCCACATTATCAAAATCAATCAATTAATCGATTCTATGTATTTCTTAGTTGTCTGGTGCCTATGCGTACCTTTTTAAAACTTTAAATGCTTTTGTTCTGACGTTTATGGAGTCTTTTCACCCAAACCTATATACACGCTAGTCGGGGAGGAGAAAGGACTTTGCTTTTTTTACTGTTGTTTTGGAAAGGATGTAGCGACCATCGGACGTGACAGATAAAGAGGATCTATTTTGGGAAGGAACCACGCGTTGCGAATGACCATCTATTAGGAAATTAGAGCAAAGATTGAGCCTCAATGGAGTTTCTCGAAGAGGCAACAGATCGAATACTTAATTCTAGTTTTTAAATGCAAAGTATCCTCCATGGGTCTATTGTGGATATGGTAATCTGGGAGTAGTCGCTCGCAGTTCTGTTGGACGGCGAGGATAATGAATTAGCGATTCATTAGAGAATCTGTCGACTTCATAAATTAGAGAATCCAAAATTAATTACCGGAAACATTATTCAGTACAAGTAAATAAAGACTACACACACACACTTGTGATTTACATTATCCTGATTGCTAAAAAGGATATTTTAATTTTCCTCGGCTAGACAAACCAGTCATAATTACGGAGAATCAGAGTTTAGAATAGAAATTGCGGGCTTGTCCGCAATTAGAACACAATTTATATTTCTTGATATTCTTTTGGAATGTCAATATTAAATGAAGAGGACAAATAAAAAAAAGAGCAACTGTATCTTGTATTTGTTTTGTTGTTAAAATATAACCCAAAATGTATTTCAATTCATCATATTCTCAATTAAGGAGGGTGTACAATAATAATAGTGTGTTTGCATGCTTCATTTTCTTCAGTATCAAGTCCACACTCTTAACTTAAAAGTAACGCTCTGTGCAATTCACGATGGCCATGTAACTTTTAAGAGCGAACTGATAATTACACATGTGAAAAAGCGATAATGAGCATTCATTCAATACCTTACATTCGAACCCAGCATCGCCAACCTTCGTAGCGGAATGGTTAGAACAGCGCTCTACGGTGCCAGGGGTTCCGGGCTCTAATCCCGGCCCTGGGTGTTCTTTGTGAGTGTCCCTTCATCAATTTCATCATATCATCACTTATCCTCATCTTTGCGATTAGCCAAAAGTGACAGAAATGCGAAGTGAAATAGACCAAATCAATGAACAATGAACCCAGGATCCTTGACTTTGCAGCATCTTACGCCAACCGGTGAAACTCGGAAGCCGATCCTTAAAAGATCTTCTGCTACGTAATAAAATTAATTTATGTCAGTCCAGTGGAGAACAACTTTTCAAGCATCGGTACCCATTAAGATAGCGGTAACTCAAATCCGTCTGGAGAAGCGAAAAGGAGAAAGAAGGATGTCATCGCAGACACCACTCTGGAGAATATCACGATGTGTCTCGCTTTCCCATCCCTGTTGCTGCTGAGGAAACGTGATGTTAGGATTCCACATTTTACCGTCTCGGGTTCCCCATATTTTTGGAATGAAGAAGAGAGCTATTTTCCCCAAGGTTTATGAGATCAAGCCTTCTGGAGAAATACTCCTCTCTTCTGCTAAAACTTCCCAGGATCACAACTCATGTGTCTGTCCTCATAGATTACTCCACCTGGTTTGTGTCCAGCTTGCCTAGGAATCTCATCACACTGGTTGCCCGGTGAATCAGGAAGATGGGGAGCTTCGTCGGCTGGAATTATAGCCAACTGAAGTGAGTCAGCAGATCGAACTGGGCCAATATAAAAGCAAGAAATGAGAGGGGCCTGATATCAAAGACCTCACTTCAACAAGCCAATATGTCCCCAATTGTGGCCGTGTTTGGTTCCCAGAAAAATCTAAAGAATCTCTCGTCGAGAAAAAGAATAAGTAAATGAAACCTGGGTGAACAGAAGTGAGGAAGATTGGACTGAGTGGAGTTCAATCATACAACAAAAAGGAGTGGATGATCCCATAAGAAAAATTATCAAAATGATTGAATTAAACATTTTGTGGTGGCACTAGTATGTCAATTTACTTTCGTGGCAAAGTAAGATAATGTATTTATTGTTATGAAATTACTATATGAAGAATTTTAAGTGTAAAGGAAAGCTGAATATTTGTATATTTTTTCACATACAGTGAAAATAATCCAAGGATATCATGAACTATAATCATAAGCTTCCTTAGACTGCAAAGGCTATTGTAACGAGCATGAATAATGCAGTGGTAAGTAATTATTCACACTGAATTACTCTTCGAGACGTTACGTTAAACTCCTAGCTCCACTAGCTGCGTTAAGGCATTTCAAGTACTTCAGACGTCCTGGCTCCTCTGTATGGTTCACCAGGAATATCAATCAGATGTTACTGCATGACTGTTAATAAGGAATACCAACAGCATTCAACCAATAACTTTCAACTTGAAATGACAAAATAGATCTGTTCCACAATACGACAAATTCACGTGCTAAAAACAACCTTATGAGACATATATCTAGCGGATTTTTTAACCCGAATCCTGTATGCTGACATCAAAGTTGACAGTAATGAAGTAGGTTGGAAAACCTTTAATATTAATAAATATCATGTTTATTTGCAACATTGTGCAAAAATTATTATTTAAGCCAGTGATGAACTACAAAAAGCCTAAAATGTTTAATGTGTGAAAACAGATTACAACAATCGCTATTCTGAGGAAGGCGTGCATAAGGATGGAGATGGGAATAACCTAATAAGAAAAGATGGTCTACGAAAGCAAACCATAAAAGCTGTTTCAACCACTCTGTAAGTAGAACGCAAGTGAAGGCAAATCAATTGATTTCAAATTTTTGCTTCTTCTTCACGGAGCAAGAAAGGGAGCACTTTGAGATGCTGATTCATTACTCTTAAATGTAAGGAATGTTTAACTGTTATCACCTAACCATATTTCATTCTATTATTTTCCCTAGGAAATTAGACTGGAGAGCGGACATTGCCCGCCATAAATACCAGGTCTTCCCCCGTACGCTGTGCACGCACAGGTTAGACCATAATAGAACTGTGTGGTGTATTTGATTGTTCTGCTTGGCACCTTTCCAGCTTCTAAGAGACACTCCTGCAAGCATGTAAGATAACCGGAAATCACTTTCATTTAATTTTCTTTAATATTGTCATAACTCCAAGGTTATATAACATTTCCAAAATCACTGTTACAAAAAATTACCATATTAATTCTAATATACAACAAATGTAGAATCTTGCCATAAGGTATTTGAAAGAATTTTTAGGTTATAAACTCATATTTACTTCTTTTTAAAAGATGTAGTGAAGTGAATTTTAACATATTGTAAGTGGTCACACAACAAATCGTGCTAATTATTAATCGTGTATCATGTGCACTTTGTAGTCCTTTGCATTATGTACCAGGTTCTTGAATGCAAGCACAGAATTGATAGAGATACAAACACAGGTATACAATAATTTTCCAGGAATTGTTGCAACGTTAACTTGTAGACTCGAACCACAGATAAACGTATTATACGATTATCTGTGCTTCAACGTTGGTGTATTATTAACGATCAGTGTACATCACAGGCTAATAGTGAGTGCAATTTGTTGTTTTTGACAAAAAAGGCAGATTATTTTTGCATACATATGAACTCATGGTGTGCATTGATTTCTTCTTGCACTTTATCCTATAATGAAGCTGTTATGACAAGAAAAAAAAACACAACGATCTGGAATCATGTCTCCTGTAACATCATTTTATAGTGTGGTAGATTTCCATATTTCATTCACATTTGTTGAATGCAAATTTTGTTACAAAAGACCGAGATAGATTATGTAACAGCCTCTAAATCTAATATCATAACACCTCTTATCTGTATTTGAAACATCGCTCTTCGCCACTGCTCATGTTATCAGAATGTACAGTCACAGGTAATAAAAATGGGATGCCTAGATCCTGAAATACTCGATTCCCTGTAAGGCGTTGTGCGTGTTGCAGAACTCAACGGTGATAAGTGGATTTTAATAGCAAATTTTCAATGGCGATTGTTACCACAGCCGTAGAGATATGCAACACACAAATCGCCTTACAGGAAAGTGAGTATTTCAGGATCTAGGTGTCCCATTTTTTATTGCGTGATTGTACCTTAATGATAGTTCCATGATATGGTTAGATTAATTAAACCATGTACCAGTTGAGAAGCAGGAGAATTTATTACAACTTAAATTTGGTTGCACAAAACCCGGAACAGAACAACAGAAATAGAAAAGATCTTCAAACATCAAGAAACATGTCTGCACATGGTATGGTGCATACTACTAACCATGCAGTATTTGTCACTCAAAATACACTTTATGAATTTCACTGAATATCCAACATGTAGATATTTGCTAGGTTGATCTAGTGAATAGAATAAATCTTTGTTAAGGTCATTAAGTTACTACGCATTGCATCTCGAGTCAATATATTGATTGCTATGACAAATAATAAGTTGCTTTCAGAAGACGATTTAACTAAGGGTGCCGAATTTTATTTACAAAAGGTGTGTTTAAATATCTAGGACTTAATTGTTTTTCAGAAATGTACACCTTTGTTACATGTAGGCTTTAGCTTGTTCATGTATTGCATTCTTTGTATGTAGACGAATCTGAACCCTAATCCATTTTGCACGCAATGGCATTGCTTGAGCACAGAAATCAATATCAAAACATCACCGTCATTGTGAAATATGAGTTTGTAATTTTCAAGTGAGAGAAGAGATCTCGATCCCATTACTCCAACATATGTCCCACAATTTCTCAAACTTCTCTCACTTGTCTCCGTTTTAGTCGGTCCTTTGTCCCACCCTCCATTCTCGATCAAGTGAAACCACCACGAAATGCCAAGCAAGGATCCCCACATACCCCCCGCCAGCCACCCTCTACACATCTCTGTAGATATCCCTTTGGACCTGTCTTTAACACCCCTACTCAAGCCCACTGGGTGAAAGCTGGTATGACTAGGCCTGTCTACCAACCGCTTGATAAATTGAACTCTTACCAGCGTAAGGGGGAGCATGTACGGCACATTAATTATGAACGTTACGGAGCATGCAACATCTCTGAGTAATTAATTTTCAAGGACATTAACGTCACTCGCTTCGAGGTTGCTGGGGTAAGGGAGGCAGGGTACCCCACTGGGAACCCTTTATCTCCGGCAAAAGTAAACATGCTTTATGAAGAAGGAGGCAGACGTTGCGTATGTTTGTGTGCATATGTCAGAGAAAGGTTCATCCTGTTCGGCGGTCACTCTAGTGAACCAAATGCAGGGTAGAAAGGGGGAGATGTGTTGTCGTTGACAACCAGACCTTCAGCTGTCCGTACGTGTTGCAGCAGTGATGAATGCTTCAATTTTCGGTCCTTATCAGGCACACCTGGTATCTGTGGCATTTCTCGCAGAAGGTGCCTGGGTAGCAAAAAAGTGCATACTTTGCAAACTGAGCTCCATTGATTAATTTATGTGGATAAGTCTTTCAGCTTAAATACGATTTTTAGATAATTGATTCAGGTAAATAAGTGCCCATGATTTGAGAAATATAACAAAAAAAGAATGAAAAATTTTCGCTGCTTTGGGCTTAAAAAGCACATTTTATTTCCAGTGATGTGCTGCATAACATAAATCAATGAAACGCTTACACAGGGAAATTCATCCCTTGATGAATTTATTTTATATAACAAATGAAATTACTCTTTAAAATCGGAACATATCAACAAAAATACGTCATACCAATTGTAATCACTTTGCGGAAGTGAATTGAGACTGATTTCGCTGAATTTGAAAAATGTGCGCATGAAGTTTGTGTCTCGCTAAGTTGCTACAATTCCAAATTTTAAAAACTTGTTGTTAACAAAAAATAACATTATTCTTCCGTGTAAGTTAGTTGTTAGCACTTTGAAATAAAAGTACTAGAAACTTGGAATCTACAAAAAACTCTAACGTAAACTCCGAGTAAAAATCAAAAAAATTCTTGAAATGTTTACTGAGGAGAAAACGCGTACAAACTCACCATAGAGATTTGCTAGTTTGGGCAATTAAATTCTCCCTATATAACCTGCAAAACAAACGTAGCACTGAAAATGTCTCTCTTGTAAAGAGAGTCGCTGAGGTAACCAAAGTCTCTCCAGAATTACTTGAAAGGTCGCGCGGCCCACTCACTAACTCGGTGATATATGCCAAGGTTGTCACTTGGCTGTATGTTTTACTGGCAGAAATTTTCCTGCCGTAGAGCACAAATGCACTGAATTTTTTATCTTAAGCGTCTAAAGCGTCCGATAACATTGGCTGTAGGTGTCCCCAAGGCTCTAGCGAAATTGAACTATATTTCAAGAGGGGAGAAGATTTATTGAATCGTAAACAGGTTGCGATCGCCAAGGAGTTAAACCCACTTAACACTCGCTCCTCTGTTTAACAGCAGACGGTGTCAAGGACCGTGAGATTATGACGTTAAGATGTCGGTCCCAGAGTTACATCGCGTGGAAACCTGCAGATGGTCGGGTTACAGCCTCCGAGAACCATGTTCCGCCAATGGTTTCTTGCAAGCAGCGTGGGCCATTCTCTCCAGTCGGAAACTCCCAATGCCCAAAGACTTGGGATACTTCATTCCGACAACAGATCCCTTAACCTAATTACCAATTGTGTAAGTTTATGTCTCTCGTGAATTCCATGCCTTCTTTCACATAGATTGATTACTATATCGCTGCAATGCTCGTACGTACATGTAAGTCTGCATTGCGGAAAGGAGTTGTGACGACGGAGTGTGCGAGTCAAATTACGAGTACAGACTGCGACAGCGCGAGGAAAGTGAGTAATATGATTTGCTTCTTCCTTCTTCGACCTCCCTATTTCAAGAGCTGCGACAAGAAATCGTGTTATTTTCCAATAGTAAGAGGAGGAAAATGTGTTTAAAATGCAGATGTGTGTGTGTGTTGAGGGAGGAGAGGCTTAATATGTTTAAAGTATCATTTTTCGGAGACATGCAAATAATCCGTGTATCCAGAGCCATACGGATTTTAAAAATAAAAATTAGAAATCTTGCCTATTCATTTCTAACATATTTTTAACACTTTAACTACCAGGCTGAATTTTGCATTTTCTTGTAGGAGACCAGATCTATTTTGATGATGTGTAAAATTATTATTCCCAAGGCCTGTATGATACATTTTTTTAAAATTTGCTCTTCCCTAGACCGTGTGTATAACAATCGTACACACCCTGTAGTAACAAAGTAGTTTCTTTTTACGTAATGTTTATTCAGAAGCTTAAAACATACGACTTCAGTGCAAGTTTCAAAACTTAACCCTACAACACTAAGTCAAACAGTTGTATATAATGTGGTGGTATTGTATAAGGTAGATGCTTTCAAAATTTGACTCCAACGCCATCTGTGAGAAAAGCCAGAGACCCAGAATGCACGGACTTTCCAGGAGGCTAGGGAAACTCATATACACATTTGTTTTCAAAGGAGCTGTGTACAAGAACTATACACACTGACTGCAAGCTGTGTATCAATCTGATGCACACGGCCTGCGACAGGAGGCTAAATTTGCTAAATATGGCAGTTAAAGTGTTAAAACGAATACAGGGTGTACATAAAATCCAGCAATACTTGCCTTAATTTATTGTGCAAAGACTACAAATAATATAACTTTCATGTTAATGTCACTTTGAAAATAAATTCTCCAAGCTTGATGCCACATCACAAGGATTGAATCACGTGTAATTTGGCAGATGTCTACAAGGTAATGAAACTTTTTGCAGTCCAAATTTCCGGTAATCATGTGTTGCTCAGTTGCTTTTCTTGTATTCTCAACATGTAGAAACTTCCTCAGAACACGTGGTTGCCATCTAATAAGTAACGAACCCGAGATTCGTTGATTGCAAGGCAACAATGTTAGCACTGGGGAGGCTCTATAACGCAATTGGAATGTTGAACTGTAGCTGATTATCTTTTTCATTAATATCGTCCATTTATGCAATGAAGGAGCCTAAGTTCAATGCAGAATTTCCTTAGTAATTACTCGAACCGTATTACAATTGAAATTTACTTCTTGATTCGATATATAAAAGACAGTGATAAATTTAGTGGAGACATAATTTAAAAGTTTCTATTGAGAGTTCTAACTTACGAACATGTTTAACATTAGTGACATCCACATATTGTCCATCACCAATAAATAGGATCCAGAACCTTCCAAGATATCCCAGTAACTGGTTTCCGGCCAAACTTTTCGTAGCAATGGAACAAGCTAGTCTCACTAAGATACCAATCAACCTGCGTGTAATGTGAAGCTTTACGACAAAATAATGGTACCATCCTGTTTAAATGGAGGCATAATTGAAACTGATGACCTGATGAGTGGTCAGATCCCCCATCAAGAGAAGTGTTGAGTGAATGTCATCTACCATCTGTGAAGTGAGAACGAGGTTTAGGTTAACCCATTTTCAACGTCCGCAGTGCCCCTATTTTTCCTGAAACGTTCCGTGACTGCCTACGGTTATGTGAAACAAAACGAGGAAAGGAGATTGTAGAACGTCTCCTTGAAACGACGACTGTAACTACATATACCCTACCGTTTAAGAGCAAATGTGGCATCAAACCACAAAATTACTTTTTGATATATAAAACATAGGCTAACAGGAATAGTTGTCAGTTCTTTTCAAACGTGCATCGTGTTTCCCAATTAACTGGTTTGAGTGTTGCACATGCAAACTAAGGAGACTCAAGGTTGAATGTAAATCGAAACTCATGGAATTTTTAGTTACTATCAACTCCCGTTCAGGGCCTTTCCGATGGCATAGTAGTAACGTCGTCGCCTTCTAATCAAGTCCGGGTTCGATACTCGGTGGAGGCAGCTAATGGTTTTGATTGATTGATTTGCTTAATTTTACTTCAATTTTTGTGCCACTTTTGGCTAATTTGCAAAGATGGGAATGAGTGATGATATGCTGAAATTTATGAATGGACACTCAAAAACATCCATGCCCAAGCCGGGATTCGAACCAGGACTCCTGGCGTCGTAGCGCGATGTGCTAACCACTCCACGGGTAAATGGTTCGGATCCCACTTTAAAACTGTAAATCAAGATTAGCATGTATTTGCATAAGATAGACAACTCATCATCAACAACAATTAAATTCCGTCCCAAAAGTAGCCTAAATTAAATAAACATAAGTTCTCCAAACATTATTTCATTAGTTTAAAAGTGAAGAATCGACGCTGAAAAAAAATCCTTAAATTTTCATCACAACGCATTACACAGAACAGAGCGATTAGAGTTTTTTAAAAGTTTCATAGAATTAACTGCACCAGTAGATTCATATTAATGATTTATATTTACTTTCTGTTAACATAAGCTGTTTCTCACCTCTCATTATAGATACATATTAACACACACGAGTATACTACCGCATAGTTGTACTACCTAACATAAACAAATACTATAAGTTTAGTAAATATTTTCTGTTGTTGTTGCGAACACATGAATAGAATAACAAACACAAAGGAGGGGAAAAGGATATATTCTTGTAACATAGACGTAAATGAAGAAGAGAGAATCAAGTAGAGAAAGGAAATAACATTTTATGTTCCTTTATGGTCCTGTTCCAAAATGACTCCAAAAGAACCATAAACATGCTCTTCTTTACCATTCTATATAAATCGTTTCATAAACAGAAAAATACTATCTCAGCTGGTCGGTCAATACAGAATTTCCTCATGGCCCATCACCACCATATAGCTGCTTTCTAAATTCTTCGTGTTACCGATGCACCATCACATCCATTGTTCGCGGCTGCCGAAGGGAAAATGAGATAGGAGCCATCAACGCTCTCCCTTCTCCGCCTGCCCAAGCTTAATCAATAAGGTTGCCACTTCCTAAATATGGCAAAGCATCCCTAGTTAACTTCCTGAAATATGTGCGGTATCATCATGCTATGAACGATAAATAAAGTTTAAAATTTCACTAATAACATGAGCTATTTAAGATATGCGTGCAATGTTCCGTGGGAGGCAGCGTGTTCTCACAGATGTGGAGGATGGATCAAAGGTTTTTCTAATTAGTTCTATTTGTGAACATATGGTGATGTGTTATTTCAGATTCCATGATTTATCAGAGATTCTCCACTAAAGTCTGCATACCGGTGGTTCGCCTCAAGATAAAAGATCGGCTGTAGCTGGATATATCTTGATATTGTAATATTACATTTGTTCATAATTGCTATCATGGTTTGTTCTCTCAAAAGTTTCCTTTGATTGATATTACATCTTTACTAGGTTGTTCTTTGTTAATCACGGTATCATAAAGTTAAGATGAAAAATTCGGATAGAGAAGTAAGAAGTAGGAATCCATATATTATAAAAAAGTTTAAACTTCTTACTCTTTATTGCTAGACTCTAAAATGCCCTATTGAATTTGTTATTTATTAACTTCCACATCCCTTGTTGATTGATTGTGTTGGTGTTTTGAAGGTATTGGAAATGGAAAAACTCTACTCCGTTGTCTCAGACTGATATAATATTCCTAGACTTGTCCAAAGCTTTTGATTTCGTTAACTACCAATTATAGCTTTGTAAAGTTCACTTAATGGGAATGTAGCTACGTTTACTCAGTTGGTTTTCAAAATATCTAGAAAATACACACTTTTCTAGACAATGTCTAAAAAATGAACACCTGATGCTGACGATCATTGTCGGTACTGCATTTGGTTCCTTTGTTTCACTCGGAAATACGTGTCAGTTTTAGGCAAAACAGTCTGCATAGATGAAGTTAAGGAGCACATTCATACCAAGAGTACAGAGAATACGCACATTAGAACTGGAAACATCTCCAAACGCTTATCATGAAGTGTTGCTCTATATAGTAAATTTGTGGCTTGATAAGTGAACGATTTTCCACAGGAAAATTGATGGACCAATTACTGGACCTTTGTTCTTTGAAACAACAGTTGACGGTGGCGTGTACATACATTTTGAACAGCATAGACATTGATAGACATGTCGGCTACTTCATGCTAAACTATGAACCTTGATAGACGTTTTTGGTAGACCTGTCTGGTCTCTAAGAATCTCTTAACTTAAATTGCTACATGATTTTGCAATATACTTACTATGTCATGCAGCAGCAATTTTAATTAATTCTTGTCTACACAAATCAACTATTTTTCAAGCAAATAGCCACGCTTACGTAATCAGAAATAAGGTTTTGGCGCTACTCAAGAGCGACCGCGACATCCCGATTTAGCGCCCCGGAGGGCGGAACCCCTGCATTGTACGGCAAGTATGAACTTCTCAACATTCCATGTAAAATGTTAGTTTTGAAGTCATATGAAAGATATTTTATATTTTCATGAATAGAAATGTTGTTGGACCTACGTTGTTGTAACTTTGACGGTTATAACAATAAAGGATACAGCACCAAAGACCGAGTGCAGGAACTTTTAGGATTTACATTTAAATCACTATTCGACTGATATTCATGTTGTCGCCCATGGCATCTGGGTACGGACCCGGGACAAGACAACGACTGTTGGAACTGGAAAACCAACCTGACGAAGCTTTCACCGCTATCGGTTCCACTCGTTTGTTTATTTGCTCAACTGGATGAGCCTGGGAGGCCCCCACTCATCTGCACACACGATCTGTGCCAGTTACGACTGGTATTTTTCAGGAGTGGGAAGACAAGCACCGAGCTGTCACTTTGCGTGATGTTTGACCTTTCCAGCGCGTAAAAATAAACATAATGAACTGATAGCGAATTACTAGGGCTTGCACCACGTTTATTTTTGATGAATTTCAGAAGTTTGCTTTCTGTTTTCGTCAGACTGTTTGTTGTTTAAATTTAGAGTGAGGTCGAAAGAGAGAAGGGTAAAACGTCTCCAGCCATACGAGCACAAAAAAGTGTAAAATAAATACGCACATGTTCTTTTTCCTTTTGTGGCATGGCTTCGTCTATAGCAGCAAAGAATTGAATTCCTATATACTGCAGTAGCGGCCGATGAAGTGGGGGCTGCATTTTGTTGCCATTAGTGTAAGAATTAAATACTTATACTCCCGCTATCTTACTGCGTTCCGTTGCGCTGTGTGTAGCATTCAAATTGACTTGGCGCGCGACAAGCGGCAAACTGGTATATGAAGCCGCTTCCACCTCGGGGACTGCCAGTACATTTCCATGCACTCCTTCCACTTCCCTCCCTGCTAGGCCCTTGTCAAGGCTACTGTAAAAAGCGGACTGCATTCACTGCAGTCCAATGCTGCAGTCTAATGTACATTGGCGCTGCCAAGTGGTAGAAATCGAAAGCTCTCACACTACGATACGGCGACACCGCGCATAAACATGCGATTACCGAGAGAAACAGTTGCCTGCCATGTAACACGTCCGTTTCGCTTGTCAGTAAGTGCGTGATAGTTTAAGTTTTTATTTATTTTATTTATTTATTTAATAGAAGATTCCAAATACAGCGTTAGCCATTTTACATTGGAACGATTTTATAGAACATAAGGACAAAAAAAAATAATAATAACATAATACAACAAAAAAAAAAATAACAGAAAAATTACATGTGGTTAAGAGACTTACATACTTTTAGCTAACTTTCTTCTAAAACGGTCCAGATTTTCAAAAATGTCTATTTCGCTTCCTAGATTATTGTATTCACTGGGCATTCTATGGAACAGAGAGCGCTGGATGAGGCACAATCTCGGCTTCTGAGAAGCAAAAAGTAGAGTGCTTCTTGTTGAGCGGGCAGGCACACAAAAGTGAATTTCCTGAAGAAGGCGGTCACTTCTGATGTTGCCATTCACTATTTTGTGTAGAAATATATGGTCGGCCAGTCTATGTCAGTAGTATTGATCCGCGCCAGTGGATGTTTGTGCCCTCGGGCGTTTAATATTCGCAATTCATTTGCACGTACTTAGAACTAATTTGCACGGGTTTTAATTAATTTGTATGTACTTAGAATTCATTTGCATGTACTTAGAATACTTTACATTTATGTATTTGCATGTTTATAACTTTTTATGAATATATAATTATTTATTTTATGAAAAATATGTATATAGAAGGTAATTAGAGGTACTAAACACTATGCATATGGTTTTATATTCATTACTACAAAGTATGTAATGTATAAAATGTTAATAATTAATGTTTATAGTATTGAAAATAAGATTTTATGGTTTATGAACAGCTATGAAAGGTGGTAATGGGTGTAGGTACAGGTCCAATTACGAAAGAAGACGGTCCCGGTACTCGAACCCGCGATATGTAATATTATTAATTAGTACTATGTAATAATGTATGTTATTATGGTATGAAAGACGGTGGTTTCACACGCTAGACAGAATACTGTCTCCGAATCTCGACTCCGCTCTGATGCCAGACAGAGAGAATGAATTAATATTCCGCGCAGGTAGAGGAGAAAGGAATTTGGGGAGTGTGCGTTCAAGGTCAAATGACGTCACAACGCCAGGACAAAGAAGGAACCTGATTCACCAATCAGGGAACGCGTCGGTAGATTTTCAGAACCGGTTTTTCCAAGGTTAACCAGTACGCAATAACAGGGGAAAGCTATGCAATACTGTAGGGCAGGGGAGGGATTCAACCAGACAACAAAGGCTGTCTGGAATGCGCAGCAAGGGTCAAATCTCTGAAGCTATGCGTCGCTTGTAGAACTGGTTTCCGCCGCCAATTAATATTCCGCTCACGGTTGCCCCAAGGCACAGGACGCTTTAGCGCAGGTTTTTTTTATCTGTACTATGAAGAAGGGAGAGCTATCAGGGACGGGGCCTACAGTTTTCACCATTTGCTTTTATCACGGGGTAACAAACCTAGGACCCTTTGATTATTGATTTAGGTAGTAAATTTATGTTACTGTGTGCTATTTAACATAACATTGAGTTTATTTTTTTTTTACCAAACTTTGACTTTATGTCAAATCTTTTACAAGTTTTTATGTATTTTTACCAAAATAACACTATTTATACTATTCAGGCAACATTTTTTCATTAATTTTGGATTCACAAAGACATTTTTTCAACTTTTAACTTATTACTTTACAACTTTATATTAATTTTTTACCAAAATAACGCTATTTGTACTATTCAAGCAACATTTTTTATTAAATTTTGCACTCACAAAAAACATTTTTCAATTTTTAACTTATTATTTTACAACTTTATGTTAATTTTTACCAAAATAACACTATTTGTACTATTCAGGCAACATTTTTTATTAAATTTTGGACTCACAAAGACATTTTTTACAACTTTTTAACTTATTACTTACAATTTTATGTTAATTTTTTATCAAAATAACACTATTTATACTATTCAGGCAACATTTTTTACCAAAATAACACTATTTATACTATTCAGGAAAGACTTTTAGTTATATTTTCGACACACAAAGTGTGTTTTTTCAACTGCTATCTGTTTATTTCACAACTCTAGGCTTATTATTACCAAAATAACACAATTCAATCTGTTCAGGAAAGACTTTGTTACATTTTCGACACACTAAGTGTGTGTTCTCAACTTCTATCTGTTTATTAGGCTTATTATTACTCAACACAATTTCAGCTGTTCAGGCAACATTTTTCATTAAATTTTGGATTCACAAAGACATTTTTACAACATTTTAACTTACTATTTTACAAGTTTATACCTATTTTTAACCTAAATAACACTATTTATACTATTCAGGCAACATTTTTTCATTAAATTTTGGATTCACAAAGACATTTTTTTCAACTTTTAACTTATTATTTTACAATTTTATGTTAATTTTTTATCAAAATAACACTATTTATACTATTCAGGCAACATTTTTTCATTAAATTTTGGATTCACAAAGACATTTTTTTCAACTTTTAACTAATTATTTTACAACTTTATGTTAATTTTTACCAAAATAACACTATTTATACTATTCAGGAAAGACTTTTAGTTATATTTTCGACACACAAAGTGTGTTTTTTCAACTTCTATCTGTTTATTTCACAAGTTTAGGCTTATTATTACCAAAATAATACAATTCAATCTGTTCAGGAAAGACTTTTAGTTCTCAACTGCTATCTGTTTATTTCACAAGTCTAGGCTTATTATTACCAAAATAACACAATTCAATCTGTTCAGGAAAGACTTGTAGTTACATTTTCGACACACTAAGTGTGTGTTCTCAACTTCTATTTGTTTATTTCACAAGTTTAGGCTTAATATTACTCAAATAACACAATTTAATCCAGTCAGGAAGGATTTGTTATTATATTTTGGATGCACAAAGAGATGTTTTCAACTTTTTTACTGATTTTTTTGCAGGGTATGTATTAATTTTTATTTATTTTGTTTTGTATCATATATACATTTACAAATTTTTAACTTAGTTTAGTATTTATTTAAATATTTTCAAAAACACTAAAGAAAAAGTACTTTTAGCTAAAATGTAAGCCACAGAATATATTATTATTATTATTATTATTATTATTATTATTATTATTAGGGTTTACTGAATTCCACTATGCTATTTTTGGTTCTGTATTTCTATATGTATTTCTTTAGGTCAGGTTACGCCTGCTACGTAGGAAAGTTTGTTTATTTTAGAGTTTGCTGAGTATTTTGTTACTTTTATACTAGGTAAAGTTTCCTAAATATATCAGGTAGGGCTCCATCCATATACTTTTGTTTTTGCTGTTTGGAGATGATGCGATCAGCATCACTCTCCATCTGCTTTTTATTTTATGTACCCAATATTATTTTGAGGCTTAGTGAATTCTAGAGCCTATTTATGCAGGAGAGAGGGCTTGAAATTTTTGATCTCAGATAACCCACAACTATTTGTCAGAGTATTTTAAAGGATATTTTATATTTATTATGTGCCACTAGAATATCTAAGCTGGCTTAATTTTTATGTCTGTAACGCTGTTATTGTATTTCTAGCTAAGGCTTACTGGATAAAGTACACGAAATGTTTATCATTTCGACTATTTACCTTTATACGAGGCCAAATTTTTAGTGTAACGAAAATTATTGTGTGTCTATAAAGACTGAAATTCCTTTACCGATGGGTCCATAACTGGACGCTTACCAACATTGTTCCTTTTTTAAAAAAAATATAACCATTTATCAATATATTGACAATTCACAGGACAAGACGAAGTTCAAAGACAACTGACTATATGGACCATAGGTCCACTTGCTGAACTTTTTTTCTAAGCTAGAAGAATAATTTAGCCTTATAGCCTTTTTCAAGGTATTTTTGAAGTATTACTAGTTTTTTGGGTGCATCAACATTTGGGTTATTTCCATTTGGTTTATTATACGAGGCTACAATCACTATCTGAACACTGAAATTCTCTGATTGAAACTAAAACCTTAGGCTGTAACTAGGGACTTACTATGTATATCGACAATTTATAGGACAACACGAATCTTACAAAGGATTGTAGGTGATGTAAGCCCACACGCCAGAGCTTTGTTAATCTTCAAGAAGCATTTACAGCTAATGCTACGAGGAAATGAGGTTGATTTTTTACTGTTTCACAAGAATGTTACCTTTTATACACCCAATATTTGCTTTTTCAAGTAACTACTTGTACCAGAAGTACTTACAGGCCAACTCTAACTAGACTTCGATTTATATAAATGTGGCAAGAACTATATTTCTGAGGAAGTACGCAAAAGCAGATTACTCGATTAAAGTATCTGAAAAACAGATTTTTCTACGTAAGTATATTTTTATTGACTGGATTATTTAACAGATCAAACAGGAAGACTGCAAAATTAATTAAATGTAGTTCTATAGTAGCTATAGGTGGTTTCAGAGATATAAAAAGAACAAATATAAGATTTCGCTTTTTTTGCTTCTGAGGCTAATTGCGACGCTAAGGGTAAATGGCGAGGAAATGTAACGGAGGAGAAACAGTCCCAAAAGTTATGGGCTGCATGTAAGTTAATACCACAGAGATATTACAGTAGGTGTAGGTTCTACCACCAGAACATTTCTATTATAATAATACTGGTTATGCTGTACTGTTAGCTAAAGATGCTGATATTTGAGAAACTTAAAAGCTTATTTGCAAAATTTTAAGATAAATAATAATCTGTTAGACTGTAAACATATTTTATATCCATTCTGCACAAGATCCGATGACAAAATTCAAAAATTGTAATCGCCCAGACAGGGACTCGAACCCTGGACAGATAGGTTAAAAGCCTAACGCTATACCAACTAAGCTATCTGAGCACAAGGTATTTTTTTGAAAAGTTAGTTATGTTAAGAAATATATTGAAACATTTGAGAACACTCTTGGTCTGGTTCGCCAGAGAAGGAGACAACATTTCCAAATTTTTACAGACTGGGTGCATTTTTCCACTATAGAGGCCTTCACTATATGTAATTCGAAACGCTAAAGTTCAGCTAGCTTCCAAAATTGAGGCAAAGATTGTGTTTGGCGAGATTAACAAGTTACAATTATATCCAGTTACGGACAAATAAAGCTAAAACTCTCAGATTTACTGTACTAGCCAAGTTTTAGTAACATTTTCTTCACTTTAGTACAAATACCAAAGAAATAGGTATATTTTATTTATAATTTGACAAAATGTACTAGTATTCAATTCACAAAGTTAGGTAAAAGGCAGTATTTAAAAAAAAAAAATATTGTTACTGCCTTCAAATTTTATGTTATTTAGCCACTAACAACTGGTTTACACTGTTTGGCATCCTTTAAATAGGAAAAGAAGGAATTATTTGTTTAGTATTTTTACTACTTTATATTTATTTAAGAAAACAATTCTACAGTTTAACTTAATTTTAACAAATTGTTACTAATTTATATATCAAAGATATGTTATTTAGAGTGTATGAAGGCGTATAAAGTTAATATTTGTACTTATCAGTTCAACTAACAATTATATTTTACACACAAAAGATGATGTTTACAGTTAAATTACTTGAATCAGAGAATAATATTTTACAGTAATTGAGTCATTCAGCACTAGTCAGTACTTTTATGCATCAGAAAGTTTACTTAATTTTCTATTACGCATGCTATTTTGGGCTATTCTTAAAATGTATTTCTAGGGCAAACTGGTTTAATTTTCTGCTTATAATGCAAAGTTGACAGTTTTCGCACAATGCATTGTACATTTGTTATATTCTCTACTTACAATCCAAATATTATGCTTATTTAATGTATAACTAACTAACTCTCTAGCCTTCTTAAACCCGAATGTTCATGGCTGCAGCAACACATGCCTTTCATCTGTCCCTGTCCTGAGCAACATCTATATACTCCTTTCCTTCCCTACCAATTTCCTTTAGGTCCATCTCTACATTATCCCTCCATCTTTGTTTTGGTCTTCCTATTGATCTTTTACCATCAGGTTTCCCAACAAGAATCCTGTATACTCTTCTTTCCTCTCCCATTCGTACCATATGATCTACACACCTAAGTCTTCTTGATTTAATCATTCTAATAATATCTGGACATGAATACAAATTATGTACTTCTAAATTACGTAACCTTCTCCACTCATCTGTCTCCTCATCTGTTTTAGGCCCAAATATTTTCCTAAGGATTTTATTTTCAAATACTTTCAATTTATGTTCCTCTTTCAATGTAAGGGATCAAGTTTATTTACTGTATTTAACTTTTATTTTTTGTAATTAACAAAAATTAAATGCTTATTCTGTAGTTATTAGATCTTTTTCTATCAGCTTATTTTGAAATTAATATTATTAGGTATAGTCTTTGATTTATAACTATATTGCTTTTTTTATCAATTTAACTAAGAGTACACACAGACAAACACATCTGTTCACACTTTTATGTAAATAGATATGCCTTTTTTCAATATTTTAGTATGAAGATTGCACTTTAGCTATTTAAGCAAGTGTAGGAAATGTAGGATTTCTGAGAATTTGTTGCAGGATTTTGTTGTCCAAGTATAGATGAGAACGGAGCTGGGAGACTGCTTTGAACCTTTTCATGAGAGTTTGCATGTGAACTGTATGCAAATTCAGCACTATTGACTGTGCATGCTTCTAAGTTTTGCTGTTATTTTACATCAAGTCTGTGAGACTGTAGACAGTTTTCCCTCTTCAAGTAGTTTTTATTGATTGTATTTGTATATGTTTTGGGGACTTAGCAGTTTTATGTTATGAGGCAGTTTGTTGTAGAATATTTTTACCGGATTGTTTTGAGATATTGAGTGTCTGCTGTTTTACTTGTAATTATTTTCCTTCTTGTGTTGTGCATTTGACTGTATTTTGTCCAACTTCGTAGTATTTAGAATAATTGTTATTGACTTGTAGATGTAGGAAGTAATAATCCTTTGCAAGATGCCCTATACTTGTCTGAACATTATTCTTAGTGTTCACTTTTGAAGCCTTAGTATTCTGGTAGTATTATTAATGTAGAGGTAAATTAGACTAAAATGTAGGCATTTTTCTGATTAATTATACTCACTTAGTTGTTTCAGCAGGTAGAAGTTGCATGATGGTTTACTGCTGATGATGTTAATTTGCTCTTCTTATGTACTACGTATGATCTAGCTTACTTGAGTAATTGGAATTTTCTACTGAAAAAAGGATTGCTTGTCTATTTTATTCCTATGTTGTTGAGTTTGTCCATAAGCAAGCCATGTATTTACTCTATCCTATGCCTTGGAAGAATCTAGATATATTGTGTTTGCAGTTTTATGTTTCTCTAAGGTTTCAGCTATGTAGTTTTTTAAACTGTGCTATGGGTGTGACTATTGATTTCTCTTTCTGTATCCCATGTTGGTTTCTGTGTATTCCTCTTGCTGCTTGAATTTTTTATTACTTCCTACATCTACAAGTCAATAACAATTATTCTAAATACTACGAAGTTGGACAAAATACAGTCAAATGCACAACACAAGAAGGAAAATAATTACAAGTAAAACAGCAGACACTCAATATCTCAAAACAATCCGGTAAAAATATTCTACAACAAACTGCCTCATAACATAAAACTGCTAAGTCCCCAAAACATATACAAATACAATCAATAAAAACTACTTGAAGAGGGAAAACTGTCTACAGTCTCACAGACTTGATGTAAAATAACAGCAAAACTTAGAAGCATGCACAGTCAATAGTGCTGAAT
>NC_139232.1:12531333-12726822 GCF_977018435.1 Lepisma saccharinum
ACAGTTCCGAATGTTTCATGATTTTTCACAAATTTTATAGGAGTATTAGGAAGTGTTTACAAAACTGGAAATGATTGTGGGAGTAAGTTAGAAACTTGGAGAAACTAATTAGCACAGTTAAAAGTTGCACAAAGTATTAATTACAAGATAAATTATGTTTTGAAATGTATTGTGCACTAGCAGGAATGCCTGCAAAGAGGTGCTAACAAATTATGTCTACCAAACTTAATCTGCTCGTGGAAGTGTATTTTCATATAAATTAGTGCAAGATATGGATAATTATTATTATTACTAACTTGGATTACAGGAGGTTGAGAGAAACAATCCTTTTGTTGGGAAAATGAGGTTCCACAATTTTGATCAATCCGGCACCTCCTGTTCAGTGACAAATTACTATGAAGATATTTTCGAAACAGAAAAAGGATTTCCGATATCTCTAAGATGTGTTTTAAGTACACGCAAATGCCCACTGTCATTTCCTTCTGCTTTTCGAAAACGTGAAAACACAGATTATGGGCCATTTTGGTAGCTCTATTTTCTTCTTTGAAGTTGGATGTCATACACAAACACAGAATATGACGAATGTAGTTCGCTGTAGCCCGCTCTAGGAGGGTTAAAAAGGGTCCTACAAGAACTGTCTACAACTGTAGCCCGATATGTAGTCGACTGTAGCCTGTAGACCGCTGTAGACAGTTTCAAGAATCGCAAATTCAGGAAATGACTACAAATTTGACCACAAGCCTGACGCGGCTACATATTAGACTACATATCGGACTACTAACAGTTCGTGAATCGCGCCGCAGAAGATCTGCTACAAAATCCGATGATCTAATAGTAGCGGATGAACGACCTTCTCGGGGGGGGGGGGGGGGCGACATAGGCTTGTGCACCGGGGGTCAAGAGGATGTCTGCAGATTTTTTCCAGAGAGGGGGAAACAATGTATTTTTATCAGGCGGGTAAACGAGGCATATTACCCCGTATAATGTTGCCCTCTCAGAAAACATCACTTGAGTTTGAAATTATCACGTTTCCACATCCGTATTATAATAATGGATGTAAATTACTGTAACTGAAATCAACTCAATTTTCGGGTGGGATAAAATACAACCATCTAAAAATAGTAATGTACATGGATGTCCGCAAGATTTTTTCCAGGCAGGGGGCAAGGAAGGTATTTTTTTCTAGGGGGGGCCAAAAGAAGGCACATTTTCTCCAATAATAGTGTTGTTCCCTCAAAAAACATTGCTTAAATTTCAATGTATCATATTCATGCAATAATTAACACACATTATTGCAGCTGAATTGAAAGTATATGTGAATGCCCATGGTAATGTAGTAATAGTAATAAAATAATAATAATGTCCTAGCACATCGTTTGGCATAATTTCAGAGTTCAAACAGCACTTTTCATGGCTGAGTGGAGTTCCACTCTCCCCTCCATGTTCAAGTAAGGTGACCAGAAACTTGTTTTTGAGCAGGCCGTCGGAGGTACCATAGCAATAGTTTATTGTGGAATCCTACCGAGAAATCAATAGGTCTAGCGACACTGACGTTGGCCGCTCTGAAGGCTCCTTCCTCCTGTCTTTTTCCCCCACCCGCCAGCGCGATGGGGTCTGCGCAGGTTTCTTTCCTTGTGGTTCCACTATAGTCACGCACATCTCTTTTGAGGTTCCAGCAGAAAAAGAACGTGGCAGTAGACACTACCTTTAAAATCACTAAATGCGGAAATACGTTACATACTGCTGTGAATTTATCCCTCGTGAAATTGTGAACAAAATAATATATGCTGTCTGTATTTCACTCTTCACATCAAAGAAATTAGAATACAAAATAGTTTTACCTAATGTCTAGGGGGTTGGCTGCAGTGCTAGGGGGGACTGTCGGCCCTGTCTGGTAGGAGCTAGCTACCTGGCAAAGTCCTCACTCCGTAAATTCACGAACTGCATGAAATCTGAAAGCGAAATATATTTCCCCCTCGTTTTCAGAAAACCGGTTTCACAACCATTCCCTTTCTGTGGTGAATGGAACTCCAGTGGGTTAATGAATCTGCCTCCCTTTTTACTGCGAGCAGCAAAAGAAGACGGTCCTGCCATCTATTGACCGACGATGGAACTGCAATTTCCAAGCGCAGCGAGGTTTAAATATAGCTTTTCCTTCTATTACCTTACTATTCTATGGTACCAGGGTCACAAAATTTAAGCCAACAGTTCGAGCATGAAATCCACAAATTAGACCTAACTTACCTAAATTATTCATAATCCCATAAACAGGATTATTGCATGAAGAATACATTTGTGAGTGAGTTAGGCGGGGATTGTGTTTTAAATTGGTGTTAAAAGACCTCCCATTATCCGTTCCGTTCCGTTCCTATGAGCCCCGTACCTTTCCATCTTACCTTGTTCCCTTATGTATGCCGTTTGATGCTCCGTTTCGATCCGCCGTACTTTAACTTTCGGAAATATTGAGAAATGAAGACTGAATTTGTTGATGTAAATGATTTTCATCAGGAACTGACACTAGTGGAAACTGCTGACAATATTTTTGGATGTGAGTCGCACTTTAGTGAAGGTGGTTGTTATAAAAAGAGTGTAGCATCAATATTTTTTATTGGTTTCAAAAACGATTGAAAATTTTTAGCCCAAATCAATATTGAAACTAGTACCTGTGTGTTAACATATGCAAATATATGTTAACATTAACATATGTAGTGATTATATATTGTACAAAGAATGAAATACAGTACAAGTGAATTTACAGGGAAAAAATATTTTTTAAAAATGATTTCCTTATCTGTTGATTTGGAAGATAATTTCATTTTGAGAGAGATGGGTACCTATACCGGAGACGCCTATCAATGATTTATTTCGCAATTTTTTACATTGCTAACGTAACATGGGTAACATTATAGTTTAAGGGAAACGGATTTCTTCAAATTTACAGGAGAAAGTACGCATTGCGGAACATTTCTTTAGGTGAAATAATGAATTTCTAACGAAAATAATGTCTATTTCTTACATTAACGAGTACTTACTGTTGTTCCTTATTAGATGTAATTTCATTGTTTAATACATGCTAATATTTCAGTAACAGTATGGTATTGTGAAAACACATTTTACTCGTTTATTTCCTAATTATTTATATTTGTACTTATCTGTTATGCATAGCGGAACATTTTTGAACGTGGGATTTTGCTTTTTTCACTGAAAAAGATGTAATTTTTCACATTACAAGTATTTATTTTCGTTGCTAATTCGCTTTCGTTACACACAATATGGCGGGCAAATCTTGACTCACGTTGTCTATTGTCAGCTGATATGCAGTGTTTCCAAACTTATTAACCGAAAAATGCTGCACAAACTATTCACACGTTTTTAAGTAAAAATTGATCCACAAACCATTCACGGAAGGTTAGGTTAGATTCAGTTAGGTTAGGCAAACATAGAAAATTAAATTGGAAAGAAAAAAATCCGCCCACACGTCATCTTGTAAATTACCGCGTGGTTGCTACAGTAACACTTATTAACCGAAAAATGCTGCACAAACTATTCACAGAAGGTTTTTAAGCGAAAATTGATCCACAAACCATTCAAGGAAGGTTAGGTTAGGCAAACAGAAAATTAAATTTGAAAAAAAAAAAAAAATGCTCACATATCATCTTGTAAAATTGTCGTGTGGTTACTACACTAACAGGGGGTTACATAATCGAACGAACGGAACATTTGATTCACGTAGTCGACTGTAATGGTGGCAAGAGCTATCATGCATCGAAGATACATTAATGTCGAAAAATACATGATTTACTGGCCGAATAAGTTGAACGAAGGGAGAAAACACTTCCACGAGCTTCCAAAAGTCTACAGAAACTCGGTTCCGTAAGTAGTTTCTCCTGTAAATTTGAAGAAATGTGTTTTCACTATACCATACTGTTACCAATATCTCTTATCCAACAATGATAAAAGAAAATCACGAAAGTACAAGATGATCATGAGTCCAGCACTCAACATAGCCCAATGAGTTAGAGGTCCCCCCTCCCCCACCCCCTGCCTTTTTAAAGTCATCTGCATATTTTCCATCCTCTCTTGCATTTGATGTTTTTTCATAGTGAAAGCTGGATCGCAGAGCAGTGTAATGACCATGGCTGTTAGTGTTTTTCTTATTGAAATTGGTATTTCATAAGTGTAACTATGATTTAGTTATAACTTAAGATATTAAAAACTCCCACTAATTATCATATGATTTCCAGCCACGTCCTGAAAGTATTTGTTGCTGCGTCTGCACCTTGAATAAATTTTGTAGTATTTAGTATTAAATTTTGTTTTCAACTTTTGTATCCTTTTCAGCATTGGTGCCTCAGTAGTTTTACTGTTTAACAACAAATCCATTAAAAGAAATACGGACACCTATAACTTCTTAGTTTTGTCAATTATTGACATTCATACTTATCTATCTGCTTCGCGGAACATTCCGTGAATGCTTTTTGGGGCTATCCATCCTGGAATCGGTGGGAAATTTAAAAAAATAATATTTTTAGTCCAAATTTCCCACCGATTCTGGGCTCCGCCCCTGGGGTAATTGACCTACCACCCCCAACCGCTAAAATGGCCCCGCCTCCGCTCCGGCTCCCCGGCTTTCTCTATAGACTCCCTGTTAAAGGCATGTTAGAAATTGGCCGGAGTCACCTGCCCCCAAATGAGCCCCAAACTTTTAAATTTGAAGAAATCCGTTTCCAGGATACGGAAAACTTACCTGAATTTCACACAAAACACCTTCCTGATGTTAGACAATACTACAGGAACTTATTACGGTAAGTAGTTTCTTCTGTAGAAATGAAGAAATCTGTCCGAAGGATAGTAAACTAGTTCACAAAACTATAGAACAAAAATACACAGTAACAGTCAATTGGAATGTTCAAGGTCATAAACACTGCACTTTCTTTAGTCACTGAATACATTTGCAATAATTATACACTGATACATGTGTGCCGACTGCAAAAGCAGCAACTACTGAGAAGGATAAACAGTACAGCAGATCTTGGAGAAGTACCTGTTCAAGATTTTTTCCATATTGCCGTCGACTGGATTACTGTGTAATAAGGGTTGGTACGCATCTGGAAAACAGCGAAAAATGGGGAATTTTGCAAATCGTCTGGAATTTACTTGCATTTTGGAGTTTGCAAGAGAAGTGAACGGTAACAGTTTGTTAAATCGGAGATACATTAAAATCGGATATGTTGTGTATTGCGGAACATAGTTCAAGGTACCATTATGCTTTTTACACGAAAACAAACACAATTTTTCACATACAGAGTGATTTCTTTGATTCATTTGTTCGCTTCTGTAACACAATATGGCGGTCACATTTTGACTCATGTTGTACGTATGCAGTGTTTCCAACTTTCTTCACCGAAAAATACCTACTATGGTGTTCGTCACGTGTGAAAATTTTACATTATGCACCGGTAGCTGATGGATAGCCCCACGAACCATTATGCACGGTAGCTGACGGATAGCCCCACAAAGCATTCACGGTTAGCCCCACGGACCATTTCCGATAAGGTTAGGTTTGGTTAGGTTAGGCAAGCATAGTGACAAAAAAAGGGGGGTTGGAAACAGTGACAGGGGCTTATGTCATCAAACGTACGCAGCATGCAGTTCACGTAGCAAAAGCAATGGCAATTGTGCGTCCGTGAGATAATTCTGTTGAAAAATACATGATTTCCCGGTCAAATATATTCCATGATGAAAGAAAATACCTCGACAAATGTTGGAAAGCTTGGAGAAACTCATTTTCATAAGTAGTAAAATGAAGAAATGTGTCTCTAATGTAATGAACTGTTACCGAAATGAACAAGCAGTTCACTTCCACTTCTGGATTCGGTTCTTGTGATTCCACTCCCAAAAAAAGATTCAGTTTAGAAGCTTGTTTCTTTTGTTCTCAAGACTTGTCAGTCTTGTGCAAAATTCTGGTTCCTTCGAATTTCTGTAATAAATTTTCACTTTTATAATACTAGATATTAGAAAGAATATTAAAGTAAAAATTGCAGTCCAGCTATCTGATTTATAACTAAAGTACATTGACAATACGATCATAATTATCGGAAAGGTTGGTGAAGATGAGTTTATCATGTATTATTTTATAAATCTTATTTTGTAGGCATTTCCTATAGAATTTCTACATAGAACAAACATTTCTGCAGATTCTGTGTACTTATAAATGTAAGCAAAAAAGCAGCATTTTCTAAGACACTATAAATCTGCCAGAAAATGAAAAATTGTGCATGGTTTATGAACTTTTTCTGTTGTTTTTATATTGTGATCTGTTATGGTTAAATAATGTACCTCTGTTACCTTAGCCTGAAGGCTAGATGCACATGATTGTAGGACCCAATACATTTGATGCCGATTGTAATTTCACATTTTACTCTTCGAATTTTCACTTGTTCTCGTGTGTGCAGAATGAAATTTGCTAAAAAAAAAAAGTTGTGAAAGTGAATATTCATAATTAACGGATTATTTTTAATTGAAACACACAAGGTTCAAAACAAACATCATGATGATAAATATGTCTGGAAAAGTTTCATTTTTGAAGTGGAAAACCTGGAAATGTTAGGGAATTTCATAATCAAAAAATCATAGCAACCCTGGTAAAGAGGGTAAAAAAGTGGACTCAGGTGGTCCATCTGTAAAAAAGAAAAAATTCTCATGATGCACCACCAACAAATGCATGCCTGTGTGCATTTAAATCAGTTCTTAACACAGCTAAACCACAAAGACATTTGAATTGTTACCAATTCCAATTGGCTTCAATTGCGAGTCAAGATTTTACCTGGAAAATCAAGAGAAGCTCCCCCTAAATTTAGCTACCTGCCAACCCTGAGGATAAACCCTACAACACCCTCACAGACATGCGACTGCTTGTTGTTTTTTTCTCCAGGTATCCTGTTAACACTACAGTGGTATGTTGATCACAGCAGCGATTCAGTTGTTTATATTTACATGCTACTGCCATTTTAATTACCTTTGTTCTCAGTGTACCTTCCTGAAACAGTCCAGGAACTCTGTTTGTTCAGCATTTATTTGAAAAAGATCCATTGTTAACTTTTTACAAAACTCATATTTCAGTTGAGCATAATAATTATCTACGTGACCATTGACAGGAGTGTTTTTGGACATGTAGTATTTTGACATAAGTAAATGTTTAAAAATCTGTTAATAATGCATGAGGTTTGGTGTGTCTGGAACACAAGAAAGCTACTAAAATATTATTTAATGTACTTAATGTTTTAGCCTAAGAGATTCTGGACATTAATAAATTCATGAAGACAAGCCAAGCGCATCCCTTTGGAAGTAACACACAATGACATTTCAGCTGTTGGTAATGATAGAGCTGAACTATTCAATCTAACATTTCAAAATAATTTTGTTTCAAATGATGTTTTAGATCACCCGCCTATCAAATCTATCTGCTCTCACTCTCTTTCTACCGTCTTTACAGAACCAGGAGAAGTCTTGCACTTCCTTACCTCCTTCTCTTCTCACCGAGCATCTGGACCAGACAATATTCCTACTATTTTCCTACAAAAAACAGCTCACTCACTAGCTACTCCTCTTGCAATGTTATACAATAGGTGCTTCTCTGAAGGCTGCTTTCCCACTCAATGGAAGAAAGCAAATATCATTCCTATTTTTAAATCTGGAAATGCTAACGATACTACATGTTATAGGCCCATTTCTCTCCTTTCCACACTTGCTATTGTCTGTGAAAAAATTCTAAAAAAAAGACTTCTGAAATTCACATCCCCTTACATTAACCCAGCACAACACGGCTTTCTTCCAAATTCTTCATGCCTTACCAATCTGTCTTGTATGCAATCCTGTGCCATAAACGCAATTACTAATCGTAATCAGTTAGATGTTGTTTACTTTGATCTGTCCAAAGCTTTTGATTCAGTGGATCACCACTATTTAGTGCATAAATTATCTAACAGATTTAACATAACTGGAAACACATTAAAATTAGTGAAAGACTATCTAAGAAATAGACAACAACGCGTTATACTTTCTGGAACTCATTCTAACTGGCTTCCTGTTATATCTGGTGTGCCGCAAGGAAGCGTTCTTGGCCCTCTGTTATTTGTATTATATCTGGATGATCTCACAGACCTCTTCAATTCCCCCATCTCAAGCACAATTCTAATGTTTGCCGATGATTGCAAGATTATGAGAGAAATAAAACAGCCATCAGACATGCAAATTCTCCAAAATGACATTAACAGATTCTCTGAATGGTGTAAGCGATGGAAACTGTCCACAAACCCTTCTAAATGCTCATACATAACAATTTCATTGAAACAAAACATTCTTGAAGGCAATTATACACTCACCGACCTCCCTCTAGCAAAAGAAGCGCAACACCGAGATCTAGGTATCCTCATAGATTCAAAACTAAATTTCGATAATCACATATCAACCATCACAAAAAAGGCAATGCGTATGCTAGGCCTACTTTACAGATTCACCGAAATCAATAACCCGAAAGCACTTTCCATTTACTTCAAGATATTTGTGTCCCCCATTCTAGAATATTGTTCACCAATCTGGAACATGGCTGCCCATTCTCATACCTCCAAGATCGACAGTGTTCTCAGCTTTTTCCTCTCCATCGTTCGATATAGAGTGCCTGCCCTAAGACACCTGCCTAAGAGAGATCTGCTTGTAAAACTGCATATTAATACTCCAGAAACTCGTAGATACATTGCAGATATGAAATTGCTATATAAGATTATAAATGGAAACTTAAGATGCAGCATCCCACTCCACGAACTCTCCCTCAGAGTGCCTACACATAAAACACGGAGCAAGGAAACTTTTCACAGTACAACTCCCAGGCTCTCACTCATACAACAATCACTATTCCATAGGCTACCGAATGAGTTCAATATAATCTCAAACCAAATAGATATATTCACTTCATATTCATTTTTTATCAGCAACATAGAAAAAATTGTACATAAGTAATGCTTTTGTGAAACTGATCTTTTTACCTTGGTCCTTTTTTTGGCTTGTTTTATTTTTGTTTATTTTATGTTATCCGTTCTTTTGTTTTTAATCTTAGTCTATTGTTTTATTGTTGTTTCTTTCTGGTTTAAAATGGCTTCTGCTGTACTGGAAATTTCAATAAATAAATAAAAATAAATATTTAGTTTCCATCGCAATCGATTTCACAAGATTTTATGGCCTCAAACTCCTTCAGCAGCCTGTTGCAAGCAGCAGACTCTCTGCTTGCGCCGCCGACACGGGGAACCTATGCACTCAAAGGATCATATGGCGAAGCGTTAGACCTTGTTGGGGAAACTGGCCTCAACCCTCACAGAAAAGTTGAGCTTCTTAGTGCTTCTTGGAAAGCAGAAGGAAACATTGCCAGTAGAACAATAACCAATGTGTGTCTTCATGAGCACATAAAGAAGATCACAAGGATACTGATAATTAATAATCATAAAATATCTGAAAGAAACCATTATCATTACTCTAAATTCCATGTAGGTTACTTAAAGTACAAATTATTTTGTATTTCGCAAATTTTAAAACACGCCAAAATTTTGACATTAGAGGTTGAGACAAACTTGGAAAGGGCAAGTGCTTGTGTTTCCGGGAAGAGGAATGTCTGCACCCTGCATCCAGCTCGAATTACATCACCAGTGCTGAGAGCTACAGTGTTGACAACTGTCAAATTATTTACACGGTAATTCAAGTGAAACATTTAACAAATTTTACAAGTTAATTCCATAAATTCATGGCTTTTGAATAGAAATTGGGGCTAGAGTCTAGTTTACGTCCTTGCCTTTTGGTGGTAACCGATGGGAGTTAACAACACCATGCATGCTCGTATTTGTGTCCGCATTGTGAATGTGTGTTAAAGAAGAACAGGTTCCAAAAACTTCTAGATAGTGTAAAATATGTTTATCCCCAGTGATAATTCAGTGCATTGTTCAAAACCATGCTAGCAGACAGCCGGCGCTCCGGCATCTCTTAGGGTAAGTAAGTTTTTCTTTTTACACTTTCTGTTCACGATAGCCCCACTAATCATTCACGGGAACGAGGTATGCCTACAAGGTTAGGCCTGTTAGGTTAGGTTCCATTAGCACTCATTTCACCCCTAAATATGTGCTTCATCATCGAAAAATGTCCTCGTTACGTTCAATCATGCATATCTGGACAACATAGGTTTTTCTCGATTTTCTCCTCCAGGAAATTTTTCCTCGCTTTGGGATTTACTTTGTTGAATTCCTTATACAATAACCTTTCCAACGATATATGACACGTATTCCTTAGGAAAAGGACGTAAACTAGACTCTTACTGAAATTGGGGTAAAAAAAAAAGTATCTGAAAAAGGGACTATTTTCTGATATTTATAAACATCACAATCTAAATCGTATACATTGTACACATTAAGAACAATGAAACATTTTGTATTATTATGGCACTTTATTACATAAGCATTGTATACATACTCTTTCTGTTGTAATGATTCTGATTCCACAGTGTAATTTCTATCTCCAAACTAATAAATCTTCTCTCCCTTGAGTGATAAAATAAGGAAATAGGTTGGTATCACTTTCTGTTGTTTGAGAGCTTTTCAAAGTGATGATGTTTGGATGCTTTGTAGTTGGGAAAAGAATCTGTGGGGAAGTGAGTGTTTGTTGCTGGTGTTTGTGTTCTGAATTAATTGAAACAAACATGAATTTGGGAGCGGTTGATACGGCAAAGTGCAGGTGCTTTACTGTTGGAGTTGGGTTATTAAGTTCACTTTTTGCACAGATAGGTTAATCAGGACTGGGCCTACAGTTTAATATGGCATCCGGACTACCATTGAATGTGCTTCAACTGGGTATTGCACCTGGGACCCCTCGACTACAAGGTGACATTACCACTACGCCATCGGGGAACCCAAAGAGGTGAGCGACCAACATCCAATTTACCTGACTTTAAAGAATTATCTCACTGAGGCTTTGTGCGACACTTACAGGAGTTTGGAATTTATTGTGGTGAGTACATTGTCCATGCATGTGTTTCTCTTGGATGGAGATTGTAATGTTTATGTCCCCTGAGTCAGAATTGGGGGGGGGGGGCAAAATTTATATAATATCTGACTAATCTCTTGCCTCCTTCGTCAGTCCACGCTTTGCTACTGGAAATAATTTATGGTTTTTTGCTGAGTGAGACAGAAAAAAATGTTATTTTATGTTTTACAATTATTTTCACTATTAATACAGGATCTGCGCATGTAAACTACAGGTGGAGGGAAAAATCTCGTTCCCCTTGAATATATATGAGAGAGAATAATTCTCACATGTCACTGAATTATCATTTGTTCTCATCATTGCAGTTCGCGTAAAGTGTCATAAAACCTAACCAACCTAAAATAAGAAAATTACACACACAAGGATTAACTTTTCATTGGACAGATAACACACAGATAACAGAGGATGATTTTGAGTAAAGCATTTCATTTAGGCATAATGTATAGAATGACCATGCAGTTGACAACACTAGCTGTCTGAGCAGCATTGCAGTCCTTGTCACATACCTGCAGAAATGATACAAATAATGAGGACAGGTTCTGGTAGATTGAACGGGTGCTATGGATTTTGTGAAGTAAGGAAATGTTTATTTTCAAGGTGAACAGTACAGTGACTGCATTGCCGAATGCTCTCTGTTTGAGAAAGTTAATCACAAAGTTTATTAACAAGTACAGATGTTTTTTTATGTAGGTATGGATGCCACCATATCTTTTAAAATGTTGATATACCTGTGTGACAAGTGATGGAGTTCACAACTGTATAAGTGTGAAATACAACCATGGACAATTTCAGTTGCTTGCTTTTTTCCACAGATTTATGTAACAAGTTTTAGTAGCTGGTCCCTCCCCCTTTAAATGTCATTATAGGGCAATAAATACATTTGAATTTTTCTTTACAGGGAATGAAGAAAACACTTTCCAGTTCATCCATTTAAGAGCAAAATACTGTAGGTGTTTCACAGGGAAGAGAAATTCATCAAGGTTCGGATGGAGGTAAGTAAGCAAGCTGTGTTGTCAACACTATAAGAGCAATCAAAACAAAGTTACACTGCATACCTTTGTTTTCTGGTAGTCCTAATTTTCAGATCAACTTCAATCCTTCAAGA
This sequence comes from Lepisma saccharinum, assembly GCF_977018435.1. Lineage (NCBI taxonomy): Eukaryota > Metazoa > Arthropoda > Insecta > Zygentoma > Lepismatidae > Lepisma > Lepisma saccharinum. Next base: position 12,543,521 of record NC_139232.1, read on the forward strand.
ATGGGATCACAAGGTATAAAATATGAACCCCATGATCATGTTGGTAAATGACAGCTGTTTTTTGCAGCTGCATCGAATGACTACTGCTCAATTATGCAATAATGACTTAATATCTTGTCCAGGAGGAAAGATCAAGGCTAATTCAAAAATACAGACCACCAACAATACAAAACTATGTATTATGACTTCCCCTTGGTTGTTTTTACTGTAGGCTATTAACAAACTGTTCCCTGGTGATTTAAGTTTGAAATCTAAGGTGGCTCACCCAGCCTCTCATAAATGGGTATTTGGAGGCAGCCTTCAAGGGTAAAGGTGAATGTAGTGTGGTACTGATCACATCACCTCCAAGAATGGCCGTGATTATGAATGCGTGGGACACTATCTCACATGAGATGGTACATTGAGCACAGGGTAATTTAACCTTTGCTTTAACATTTTGTTCATTGAAGAGATTCTCCTGTTTCATTCTGCATATAATAATAAATATATAAAATATGGTTTATTTAATTTCATATTTATACTCGCAGGTAGGGTTGCTAAAGGTCCAGGAATTGTAAATAAATTCAATTCCAGTCCAGGAGCAAGCGAAAATGGGTTCTGGGTCGTAAAGAACCTTTTTATCTGTAAAGCATTTCAATTCGGTCCCAGAACCTTTTTCCCAGATCAATTTAAATACGGTTCAAGTTCGGTATTGAAATGAAACAGTACGCAACTTGGACCGATTTAAATTGTGCTAGGAAAAAGGTTCCGGTCTTCTTCCAGAATCCACAACCCTGCCTACAGGATCTGTATCCATATGTTATGTAGATTTTTTAAATATATATTGCATAAGACTAAAAATGAGAACATTTATAGGAGTGAAAAAGTGTCGGCATTGAAACCATGATAAGGTAATTCCAGCATAACAACTCAGTGGCTGAACATGTTAAGTGCTCAACCAATCAATCTTGCCATCGAAGTTGAGTTCAAGTTCCAGCCTGACCATGGGTGTTACTTGTGTCTGTCCCTTAACACTAGAACGGCAGGATGGGTCAAAATGACCCCTACCATCACAGTTTCTTTAATAACTATCCCCATTTTCTTATTTTTCCTTGAACTTTTGTGACTTTTCATAATTCTTTGTCCTTTTTGAGGTGGTACATTGAAATCTACAAAATATAATTTCTTTGTGAAATTTCATGTTATGCCCCTAGAACAGCAGGAGGGGTCAATTTGACCCCTGGAAGATTTCATTTATACGTGCTGCAATGTCAGCATTAGATTGCAGTTTGTGTGTCATCTTTCTTTAGCATGTTCCCATTTGTCACGTTTACACGTCGTCATGTAGGTAGTGTTCTTGGACCAGGAAGGACATCTCTGAACATGTCGCATCAATTAGCAGTTTCTCGTGATGAAATGTTGTGTATTCTGGAGTGTTAAGTTGCTGATTATCATCATTTTTATTTGTAATCAAAATGTATCACAAACCACCTAAACACTTTGACTTTTTATTTTTTTTAAAATTTTGATTTGCTTTATTTTGCTTTGCTTTTTGTACCACTTTTGGCTAATTTGTGAAGATGGGGATAAGTGATGGTATGATGAAATTGATGAATGGACACTCACAAACATCCATGCCCAGGCTGGGATTTGAACACAGGACCCCTTGCATCGTGGCATGGTGTGCTAACCACTCAGCCACGGGGGCCGGCTTAAACACTTTGATTATAATGCATAAAGAACAGAAAATAATATAAATTAGAAATATGTTCTCATTCTAAAATAATTACAATTTTAAAATGCATTCTTATGAGGAGTCAAAATTACACCTTTCCGCTGTGCTAGGGGGTATCAGATCCTTCGCTGTTCTAGTGTTAATCAATATCGTCTAATCATCACCCATCGTCATCGTAACAATTAGTCAAAAGTGACACTTGTAACGGTCGGATTGACCATTACTGGTTTTGGTATATTGTAATAATTAATTGCTGGCCAGCTACAAGGTGTAGGGTTAAGTAACATGCTTCCATGAGTGTACTTTTATGTTATTATTGCATGTAAGTGTATATGCTTATTGGATTGTGCTTTGCTGGATGTTAGATTCCCTTGTTTTTTATCTCCCCAGTTGGGGGAGCTAGCTGTCTTACAAAAGACCGTTGGCAGTGGAATTTTCCAACGCTACGGGGTCCACGTCCACGGACGTTTACCCCGACTATAAAAAGATCCAGTGGGCTTTAGCAAAAACAGTGTTTCCCCATTGATCGACGAAAGAGGAACGTCTCCTCAAGTTTAGTCCACTTATGGTGGCTAAACTGGATATAATAATGTAGCATCTGGTTATGCCAGCCCCTGTTGCTGTCCCAAGTCCCCTTTTAGAAAAAGCTTTGATTATGTGGATATTTCCGTATTTGATTAATTGATGCCCAAAAGAAGGAGTGAAGGCGTAAGGAAACGCATTTGTAACGGAATATCATTTAAGCTGAGGATAGGCCCACCGAGATAGTTATGCTAACTCGGTGGTAAGGGAAGTGCTGATGGTTATGCCATAGGTGCGCAATTATATTGATTTAGAGATTTGGTAATTTTGGTCTATGCAAGACACTCATGGAAACGCTCTGTAAAATATGTATATATATAACTACATGTAATAAACCAATATATCCTACGAGAATGTTATAATTTCAAGAACTACGGTACTGTCCATTTAACCAATTGTATATTCACTTGCTGTATATGTGTAAACGAACCAGGGACATACAAATATAAATTGTTATGTGAACCCCCCCCCCTTTTTTTTGTAATTCCGGCGCAAATATAATCTGCTCGCTTGGCACCCAGGGTGAGGTGAAAGGAGAGATTGAGGGATGAAAGTAGGAAGTAATCCAGAGGGCCGGATAGAAACGAGGGATAGGGGGGGCGACACTTTCACATATGGGGGCTCTATTGTCCAAGATATATCTTGTTGTATAAATTGTCGTCAGGTCTATAAGTTTGAAAGATAGACGGACTGACGGATGCATAGATTTTTTAATTTTTACAATGAAGATCGTACAGAAGTGAATGTTATTACGTAGTGGAAAAGTAAAGTAGAAAAAATGGCAGTACAAATTGATAGAGATTTGCTTGGACAGCTATTGGGTAATCAGGATATAAGCGATAAATCTCAGGAGGAAATTATTAGGGACTTAAATAATCTTGCTTTATCGCGCATTGAACAGCAGAGTGCTAAGGAAGAGGAGAAGGAAGTTCAGAAAATTCTCGATAAGTCAAATTTACCGATTCCAGTCTTCACAGGGAGCGATGACAAGATTTCACCGCATGATTATTTGCAAGAGTTGCGGAATTATAAAGATGTCATGGAATTTTCGGAGAGGTCATTGTTTGACAAGATTCTTCCGTTTTCGCTAAGGAGGGCTGCAGGGGATTGGTTTAGATTTTCACGCCCGTTTGAAGATTTCAAGAGCTTTGAAAATGCTTTTTTAGAAGAATATTATTCTGTAGATTATAAGAATGAGATCGACCGTTTGATTCTGAATCGCTTCCGAATGAGCGAAGTATCTCTTGTATTGTTTATTCGTCGAATGAGAAAACTGTTTTCTATGAGGCAAAAAGAGACAGACGAATGTGAAGTAATAGAACATATTCTATCTCATGCACACCCTAGTTTCCGAAGGCATTTGTATGGAATGCAATTTCAGACTTTGAAGGAATTGAAATCTGAAGCAGCCATTGTTCAGAGAAGGTTGTATTCAGAAAGGCTTTATTATTCACCACTCGCCGGTGAGACGGAATTATCTTTTTCTGAAGTTTGCAACACTGAAGAGGACACCTCGCGAAGAACAGGAGCAAAACATTTGGCTTTGTCCGCGAGGACAAGCGAAGGGGGAACCGAGAGTGACCAGCTACCCTTATGCTCTCTCAATCCAGGTTTAGGAAAAAGGATCAAGGGCTGTGAAACAACCGCGTTTCTAAGAAGGGGCATTGGCGGTGACGCGACCGTAGGGCAAAAGAGACCTTCTTTTGATGCAACTTTTGGGCAAGCGGGGGCCAATAAAAATTCTGCAAAGTTAATTTGTTGGGGCTGCCGTTGTGAGGGCCATAAACTTCAGGAATGTCAACAGGCCAATAAAAGGAGACAACCCCCTGAAAAGGGAGGTCAGCAGCGTCCCCAAATAAACCTTATGTCGCCTGCCGGGAGAAAACGCAGAAACAAGGGCCGTTTTTTGAATGGAGAAGGCTGTTTTCAGCAAGACCTCGAACCTCTCATTCAATGTAAAATTAACAACAAACGCTTTGTATTATTTGCAGATACGGGAGCTTCAGCTTCTACGCTAAGTTTGGAAACAGCCAAGTTGTTAGAGAGGGATGGAAATAAATTCATGAAAACGAGAAAATGGAACATTTCATTAGCTGTGGGCAGCGTTACGTCGAAGGGCGAGATGTATGCTACTGTTTGTATTAATAACATGAAATTTAAGCATAAATTTATCATCCTTGAGAATTGTTTCCGTGACATAATCGTTGGAAGGGATTTTTTGAAGCAGAGTGGGATAATTTTGCACATTGAGCAGAACGGATGGTCGTTCAAGGATAGCGACGTGATTTACATGTTCTCGAAGCGTGCATGTAAACGAGAATTCGCTGTTACAGTTATGCAGAGAAATAACGTGGTACAGGAAAGGAATAACTCGTCAGATCCCTCGAGCCTGGATGGATGCAACACACATGCACAAGAGAATAGCGGGAAGTCTACGAATGAGGATACGGGCCAATTAGTGGATTCCCAAGGACTCGAAGTTCAGAAGACTGCAGACGCTGGTGCATTATGCTCTCTGAAAATCTCGAAAGAGGTAAAGAGAAAACGGAGGAAGGGAGTAAAAAGGGAATGCAAATTTCCTCGAAAAAATTCCATTTCTACGGACAAGAAGAACCATGCATTATCATTTTTGCCTTTTGCTTTAGAGGACAATGAAAATGATGAATTACTGGTTTCTGAGAGGCTACAAGAAACTTCATCGATTGTTTCAGATCAAATGAGAGACAGTTTGTTATCTCAAATAATGAAACAACTGAAGGGAAAGCTTTTCTCTGGGAGTAGGAAGTATAAGGAGAAAGTTGCTAAGTTGGCCAATCAGTCGTTTTTGGATGAGGAGGGAGTTTAGTGCAGGAGGATAGTCTGCAAGCAAGATTCTAAGGGAACAGCCAAGATATGGGTCCCGTTGAGTTTGAAATCTCAAATATTGACGTCACATCACGATTCTGAATTTGCAGGACACAATGGGAAGCAGAAAACTTTGTCGAAAATCAAGGAGAAATATTCGTGGCTTGGAATGACACGAGATATCGCTCGCTACGTAAGAAGTTGCGTTCCCTGTACTGTTTCCAGCAAAAGGAAGACAGAAGAAGTGAGACTGAAATACAAGAAAACGAGCCCAGCCTTACAGATGTTCCCAGATGAACAGAACGAGATCAAACGTAAGCCATGTAAATTTCGCATTGGAGACAAGGTGTGGCTGAAAGAGCACACTATATCTGGCAGATTGCGTGGCGTTAATGGTGAACTTGAAACGGAACACTCAGGTCCATGTTTAATGCCTGGAAGGATTAAAGAAGATACTTTCAGGGCAAACAATGGGAAGGATTGTCCGATTGTGGAAGCTGAAACAGGCCAGTTGTCCAGCCATAAACCACCAGCTTTTGCTGTGAGGTGGAGGGACAGAAAACAGCCAAATGGAACCACGCGACAACTCCTAATGAGGGTTAGGAAGACTACCGTCTGGCTGCCTAGCCAGCAATCCCAGCTGTCATAATAGCCGACCGCGGATCTTCTTTTTATTTGTTATTTTTTTATTTAGTTTTCATTTGTATATAACTTACCCCCATTTTCTTCATTTTCACAACACTGTTTATTTATTTGCATGTCTCCAAGTTGTAAACAGAAAGACACATTGTGGATTTAGATTCGAGAGTCGAACCAGGAACTCGGTCAGGAGTCGAACCAAGGACTCGGTCAGGAGTCGAACCAAGGACTCAGTCAGGAGTCGAAGCCAGGGACTCGGTCAGGAGTTGAAGCCAGGGACTCAGTTGGGAGTCAAACCAGGGACTCAGTTGGGAGTCAAACCAAGGACTCAGTCGGGAGTCGAACCAGGGACTCAGTTGGGAGTCAAACCAGGGACTCAGTCGGGAGTCAAACCAGGGACTCAGTCGGGAGTCGAACCAGGGACTCAGTCGGGAGTCGAACCAGGGACTCGTTGGGGGGTCAAACCAGGAACCAGAGAAAACCAACTTCAAGGAAGATGCTGTCAGGAAGACTTCATCCTAGAGAGGATACTTCAGTGGCGGACTTCACAAGGAAGAGGAAGCTTGGTGAATCTGTGAACATTGTGGACAATGTGATAAAGTGAATGAACTTGTGACTATTTCATTTTTCAGATACTCTGAGAACAGTTGAATACTTTAGTGAGTATTGTGTAATTGTGTTGGATGATTTTGTAAATATGGTAATCTTGTTTTGAGTGTATTGTTTTTTCTTGTTCCTCTTGAAGGGGGGAACTATGTAACGGTCGGATTGACCATTACTGGTTTTGGTATATTGTAATAATTAATTGCTGGCCAGCTACAAGGTGTAGGGTTAAGTAACATGCTTCCATGAGTGTACTTTTATGTTATTATTGCATGTAAGTGTATATGCTTATTGGATTGTGCTTTGCTGGATGTTAGATTCCCCTGTTTTTTATCTCCCCAGTTGGGGGAGCTGGCTGTCTTACAAAAGACCATTGGCAGTGGAATTTTCCAACGCTACGGGGTCCACGTCCACGGACGTTTACCCCGACTATAAAAAGATCCAGTGGGCTTTAGCAAAAAACAGTGTTTCCCCATTGATCGACGAAAGAGGAACGTCTCCTCAAGTTTAGTCCACTTATGGTGGCTAAACTGGATATAATAATGTAGCATCTGGTTATGCCAGCCCCTGTTGCTGTCCCAAGTCCCCTTTTAGAAAAAGCTTTGATTATGTGGATATTTCCGTATTTGATTAATTGATGCCCAAAAGAAGGAGTGAAGGCGTAAGGAAACGCATTTGTAACGGAATATCATTTAAGCTGAGGATAGGCCCACCGAGATAGTTATGCTAACTCGGTGGTAAGGGAAGTGCCGATGGTTATGCCATAGGTGCGCAATTATATTGATTTAGAGATTTGGTAATTTTGGTCTATGCAAGACACTCATGGAAACGCTCTGTAAAATATGTATATATATAACTACGTATAATAAACCAATATATCCTACGAGAATGTTATAATTTCAAGAACTACGGTACTGTCCATTTAACCAATTGTATATTCACTTGCTGTATATGTGTAAACGAACCAGGGACATACAAATATAAATTGTTATGTGAACCCCCCCCCCCTTTTTTTTTGTAATTCCGGCGCAAATATAATCTGCTCGCTTGGCACCCAGGGTGAGGTGAAAGGAGAGATTGAGGGATGAAAGTAGGAAGTAATCCAGAGGGCCGGATAGAAACGAGGGAAGGGGGGCCGACACTTTCACACACTAAATAACAAAAACACATAATTCGTGGTTGTTACCACACACTAGATTGCACGTGGTTGGAGTCTTGCATATGTTAGTTTTAATTGAGCCCTATTCCCTATAGAATTGTAGCTTTTTAACTATTCTGTAATCTTTGTACTTGTCTGTACTTGTCTTTCTATATAATGTAGTACCAAAAGACACCATTGTTCTTCCTGATTTTCTAGCATTTAGAAAACTATAGGAAATACAGAGAGGTTCTGATTAGGGCTTATGTGATGCTTATTTTCAACTAATTGTATTGCTGTCGGAAAGTGTTAGTAACAATTGTTACAAGCCACAAGAGAAGCGGTCTTAAATGGACAAAGGCAGACTTAAATGGCAGCACCATAAATCAAACAGAATGAGAATAAATATTTGAACAGGAAGATGGCGAATGATTTGGAAAATATACAGGAAAGGACTACAATGTAGGGGAAGAAGGAAGAGAGGTGATGTAAGCAATAAAGGTTAATGGCTCTACATGGACCGAAGCAATTTATCTAGTCATCGGAGCACTTCAGTTTTGTGCTTCGTGCTAGTTTGAAACAGGCACAGGAGGAGGTTTTGTAAACAGTGGCAAGTGCATTCCAGTTGTTGCCTCACATAGTTGGCAAGCACTTTTCAGTCGTTACCCCAAATACTTGGTGAGTATGTCTCAGCCGTTACCCCAGGGGAACAGAGTATGATTATGTGTGGCTAAATCAGTTAAGAAATTCTCAGACATGTTATTGCTCTGTGCTGGTAGGGAAGTAAAGGAATTTCTTCGCCAATGTTGAGAGGTAGCAAAAGGTCATGAATTCACATCCTCGCAAAATAACGAGGATCCCCTTGGATCTTAAGGCTTTTTCTAGAAAATGGCCCCCTAAAATATTTGAACAGTTTGATTAAAGCAAATATAAATTATATGTAAATATATATCTTTCTATTTCTGATACTGTACATATGAACCTGCTATGGTAATGTTTGTTGAGTGAGTTAATGAAACTATAATAATTTCAGTAACTTTTTTTACAGTGAAAATAAAACATTCTGGATGTACTCCATAATTGTAACCAAAAATATTTTTTATGGTCTTTGTAGCTGTATTTTGGCAATTTTTTTAATGATAGTGTGCAAAATAGCAGTTGCCATGTTTATTTACAGTTTAATGATAATTACACTATTTACGGTTTAACATGAGTAGTATTTTGTATATTTCTCTACATAAAATGTTTGCTATTTTTGCCTGTAAAAATTACTGGATTTTAAATCAAGATAAATTTAAGTGTGTTTACAGTTTACACATCACATTTCCTTTCATATGAGCTTCATCCTATCAGTACACATATTTTGTTTCCTTTCTTTTTCTTTCTTAGAGCCTAATAAACACCGTTAACCTTTTGAGTCCCAAGGCCATTTTCACATGTAACTGCCTTGATCCCGAGCCGATTTTGAGCAAAATGCAGAGTTTCAATTAAATTAGTGTAGATCGGAGGCTAATTAATTGCTCTAGAGAGATGAGTGATATACCGTTGTACGCGGAAGGATTCAGACTATATGAAATTTATGCAAATTCGGCGTATATGTGGTGGGGGGAGGGGGCTAACTCTCAAAATTCCAAAATTTCGGGGAAAAAATGGGTCCCCCCTCCCCCCAAGGAAAAAGTACATGACAGTGTCAACATGCACATGGAAATGATCGCTGACATGTAAGGAACACAAAAATATTTGCATTATTATCATATGACCAATGTAACGTGAGTTGTACCCCCAAAAGGAATGGTCACCACGCCACTGATTCAAGCTTCAAAATGCAGCGGTACCTTGAAATGACTTTAGCTCAGAGACTATTTGCCCTGGAGATATGAACGATATACCGTTGTACGCAGAATGAATCACAGATTCATGCGATATATAATATATGCACATTCGGCGTACATATGGAGGGGAAAAGGGGGAAATCCCCTGAAAATACTTTTTTTTTATAAAAAATGGAGTTTCTCCCCCCCCTGCCCCCGAAAAAAAGGATATGAAAAGTTCAAAATGCACATAGAAATTATCGCTGGCATGTAAGAAAGAGAAAAATATTTGCATCATTGTCATATGACCAATGTAACACGAGTTGTACCCCTGAAACAAAGGGCTTGTACGCCACTGTCTCAAGCTTCGGAATTGAGCGAAATGCAGAGTTACATTGAAATGACTATAGCTCAGAAACTAAATGCCCTAGAGATATGAACGATATACCGTTGTACGCAGAATGAATCACAGATTCAGACGATATATAATTTATGCACAATTTGGTGTACATATGGAGGGGGAAAGGGGGGAAATCCCCTGAAAAATACTTTTTTTTAAAAAAAAATGGGGTTTCCCCCTGCCCCCTGAAAAAAAGGATGTCAAAATGCAGAAAATGCAAAATTTATGCAAATTTGGCGTATATATGAAGGGGAAGAGAGGAAACCCCCCAAAAATAATTTTAAAAAATTATGTCACTTCACTCAAAAAACATCCTCACACTTGGGCACAAAACGACACACACCTACGCACAACTTTCACGGACGAAAAGCTAGAACGCAGTGAAAAATGAGCGCCGATTCTTGCAGCTGCTTGAAATTCTATTTTTAGACAATGCAGGGTAACCTGTGTTGCAACTTGTGGAACACTTGTGCTCAAAAACAAAGGTTTCCTTCAGCACGCCTCGAAATTCCATTCTCACAATGCAGAATCAACAACCAGTTTTCCCCCACCCCTACCCCCTGCTTGCGCCCGTACGGAAAACTTTCATTTTGACATCGGATACTGATAAACAAGCTTCCTTCGAATGCAGTTACCAGGCGGGAGTGAAAAGCATTGCTTTAGAACAACAAAGCCGGTCTTCCTTTGTCAGCAAAAATGTTCCCTTGAAAGGAGAAGTCCCATTTCCCACCTTTTCCCCTCCATTTTCATGAAGAAAAAAAAAGTGCAAGAAACATTTCTGTTAAATACATGTGAGAAACAATATATATATAAAAAAATTTAAATTCTAGCCAAAAATGGAAAAGTTATAATTTAAAAACTACAACCTTGACACAGCATCTCGATCGAGATGCTTGGGACCGCGAATGTTACATTTGGGTATCTCGACCGAGATGCTTGGGACCCAAAAGGTTAAATGATTACATGACTAATGTACTTTCACAAATAGTGATTCTGACATCTACAAAAACCTTATGTACATTATTCTATAAATTATTTATTTAAATCATGATTTAAATGAATCCACCTTGATTTAAATGTTATTGAAGTTCTATTGAAAGTGGGATTTTATTGGATGCCATTGTAAGCATGTTTTTCTCTCTTTCAGACGAGTAGTTGCTGATATGGGAATAGAAGACAGAGTCACAATAAAACAGTGCCGGAGGAAGTGGGAAAATTTGATGCGGAAGTACAAGGTAAAATTTCACCATTTACAGTGTCTAAAAAATCTTAATGTGGTGGTAACATAAGGAAGTCCATTAGTTGTGTGATAGTCAGCTGATACCAATATATTTGTTGAAATTTAATAACTGATTCTGGTCAATAAATTTTTCAGGCAATCTAAATATCATGGACATTATAGAAGATACATGATTTTGATATTCTCATTATCTCATACGTGAAATTTAAAATGTTTTAAAATAGAAACTTTTAAATTGATGTGACATGTAACATTTTTTCCCTCTGCCATCTTGTATTGTCTTGTTTTTTTGTTGCACAGTTTCAGTATAAAATGGTCTTTTAGTACTGCATCTGAAACTTTAAGTAAATAAATAAAAAAATGATGCTATACGAATCAACATGGAGACAATGCATTAGGTGGGGGATGCGTATGCAAGTTATCGTAGCCGAGAGAATGCATTTCAGAAGTAATATGAGTGGTTCAGGGTCCAAACTTCCGAGTGCTTGGTTACCCCATGAATCCTCGCTTAGGTTCCCAAAGACCTGGGTCAATGGGGCAAGGTGAGCAGTCACGATGGCACCTGTCATCCCACGTGTTGGCTCCCTGCCTTACCGGTTTTTCCCCGAAGGGAGTCCAGAGTTGGATTGGATCTGCTTTTCACGGTCAGCCGTCGGACGTAGCTTCGCACCAAGGTTCGATCCAACTGGCACGGTACCAGAGGTCCGAACCTGGGGTTTCTCTCATACTAACCAGGATTACTTTAATCCCATTGAAAATGCCAGTAGGGTAAAACTAACCTATCTTGCGACAGCATTACATGACAGGCATTTGTTTCTCACATCATCCCCCACATTTCCCTCCACTTTGACCACTGTGTATATTAACATCTATAAATATTGTGAACAAGTTTGAGCAGCTGAGTAGCCACAGTCTTTGGTACTGGTATTTGAGGAAATCAGTATATCAGGTCAGTCCTAGACAACCTATTATCTATTGTTTTATATATTAAAACACTACATTTTACTCTTCCTTTTAGATTATTATAATTAGATTGTGGCGATGGAGATAATTTACTGAAAGATGAGAGAAGAGGTGATTTCTTATATGTCTATTGTAGTATTGGGACAGGAAAAAGTAGACATCATTATCAAAATCAATATTCCATAAGAATTTGCAGTGTCTGTGTTGTTCCATTCATAGTAGAAACTGTAACAGTACTTTTAGTGATTGGACTGTTTAATTTCTGTACACTACTATGTAGTGTATACAAATACATCACCTGAATTGTCAGTTTTTTGGAAACTAAGAATCAAAGGCTAGTATGTCATGAATATGGAGAATATTTTCCTCTCCAAATTTTAAGTTTAAATTAAATACTTTATATCAAAAGTTCCTGAAAAATTATCAAAGAAAAGTTTATTATTTAAAGAACTAAAGATTTGTTGTAAAATATTGTAAGTTGTAAATTTACATGATGTAATTTGCTTCAGCCATGAATACATGTAAATATTAATTAAGTTTTCGTATTTTGTAAACAAAGTTTTTGTGTAAAAGGAACCAACATTTTAAGCTTGAGGACAACTAATCCCCCGTTTGCGGTAAGGCTGGTCTGCAGGTTGACCAACTGGGAAATGTTTGCTGTTACCATGGCAGTCTATTGTACAAACCAAAGATGCCACACTTCATAAACTCCTAGCCGTAAGGCTGGGTCCCTGTGGTACCAAAAAGATTGGTATAATCTTGGAAAGATATTGGTTCTGCATTTGTCATGAAATTCAGTTTCAAGAACTTTGTCCAGATTACACCATAAAATGTACTTGTACTTTGTGAATTGGACATGAAGAAGAGGAAATATTTTCAAAACCCTTTTTATTCCAAGGAAAAGGTGTAAATCCCGCAACAAGGACCACATTAGGGCCTGGTCATAAGTTACCCACAAAACCTGTGCTGAGAAGACTGATACCTTGTATCGAAGTCTGACCTGAAACAGGTCTGAGAAGACTGGAGGTGCATGTCAATTCAGCACTTGTTTAGGATTCCTTGCCTTTATTCTTTGATTGTCCCCCTCAGTTTGTCCAGAGGCATACTACACCCCATTACAGTTTCACTCTTGTGCAGATGCAGAAAGTCAATCAACCAAATATGTTTTAAATCCAAGAAGATAGATACCACCATATTCCCAGCTAATGCCACCACCTTTGCCTTTTGGTGTGGGAGAACAAGGATGTTTCCATTGCTTGCCTTGTTCTCTGTACTCGGACTAAATGGTGCACTCATGTCTCATCCATAGTTTCCAGTCATGGTACAAAGCCATTGCTGAATTCAGTATATCCTTAGTACGGTTCTTGGCATGTACTTGGGCCATTCAGAATTAATTGAGACTGTCCCGTGCGCCTATATTCATTTCACTAGATTGGTATTTCTAATGAAGTTTATAGTGCATAAATGGGAAGTAAGGTTAATGCAATCATGTTCTTTGTATTAAAAAATAATCTGTCTCCACAGTGGGCAATATAGATAGGCCAAGGATAGTTCAAAACTGGAAACTATTTGGTCTAGGAATTAATTCATGCGGTTGTTACGCACACATTGAAGCTGTAGTTCAAACACAAAAACATAAATACCTTAAGAAAAATATTGTCCATCGCGAGCCACCACTTTCGCCCATCTGTCAGGCAAGTTACGGATTCCGTGGCGAAAGAAGTCCTCATCCTTTGAAGCGATCCAGTCAGAGACCCATTTTTCGATATCTTCTGAAGAAGTGAACTGCTGTCCAATCAAATCGTTATTCATGCAATCGAACAAGTAGTAGTCCGAAGGAGCAACGTCTGGTGAATACGGCGGGTGGGGTAAAACTTCCCATCCGACATTTTCTAAATAGGTTTTGACCGGTTTTGCGACATGTGGGCGAGCATTATCATGTTGAAAAATAAGTTTATCATGTCTGTTTTCCCATTCTGGTCGTTTCCTGGCCAGAGCTTGCTTCAAACGCATTAATTGTCGTCGATAACGTTCTCCATTAATAGTTTCACCCGGTTGCAGCAGCTCATAGTACACCACACCTTTCATATCCCACCATATGCACAGCATAACCTTTGCACAGTGAATATCTCGTTTCGGTTGTGATGGACCTGGTTCATCTGGCTTCACCCAGGCCTTTTTTCGTTTCGGGTTCTCGTAATGGATCCACTTCTCATCGCCAGTAACAATGCAATGCAAAAACCCCTTTCTTTTCTGTCTTTGGAGCAGCAATTCGCAAATGGTTTTTCGTCTTTCAACGTCTCTGTCTTTCAATTCATGTGGAACCCAATGTGACATCTTTTGAATCATTCCCATGGCTTCGAGGCGTTTGGAAACTGTTGTTTGATCAACGCCTAATGCTTCTGCAAGTTCTTTCTGCGTTTGACACGAATCCTGATCGAGCAATGCTTCGTCTTCAAATTTTTTTGGCTGTCAGGTCGCTCTTGGTCTTCCAGGCCGAAATCACCACTTCTAAACCGTGCAAACCACTTCTGACACGTTCGCTCAGCTAGCGCATGGTCACCATACACTTCCACCAAAATACGATGACTTTCGGTAGCACTTTTCTGCATGTTAAAGTAATGAAGCAGAACACCCCGCAAGAACACTTTATCTGGCACGAACTGCACCATGTTCAGTTGACTACAAAATGCTGCTGTTGATGTGTCAATCAACTGCCCTATACTACGAACGATGCGCGCTGACAGGAGTTTTCAACGCATGTGTGGATACACGGAACTGTGGGATGATATGCTCGTTACGCCATCTCTTGTCCAGGCGCACGAATTAATTCCTAGACCTAAATATATTTTTGAAAATTGGGAAAACCACCCTCCCACCAATAAGTGATGCCTAAAAGAAATGAGTTCCTTTCCATTTGTTATTTTGATCAACTAATAACAATCTGGGGATGTGGCATGATGAGACCTTATATTTTAGATGGTTCGGAATTGATTGAGACTGTGTTCCGTGTGCCTATATGCTGTAACCGAGAACGGTAGTGAGGGCGGTGATCTTGGACTGTGCACTGCCAGAGTTTCATTTTCCCAGCTGCAGATGGTGTTATGTGACAGGCATTTGTTTCTCGCAGTGTAGTCGGAGTTGTGGACAAGTGAGGTGCTGCCAAGTGGAGGTGTACTATATCAGCATGGAAGGTGACTACCATGGTAAAATGTGGACCACATGGTTCCTGTGGAAAGAAGGAACATGCCTGTCATTACTATGTCAGACACTTGCTGAATCTTGCCAGGGATTTGAGATAAGCAACGACATCCAGGGCTGGTTTCTTTCTTGGCACTCCCACTTCCGGCTGTGAAACCTGCCACCCAGCAGAACACAAGTTGCACGACTTGGAGCGAATTCACCACAAACTGCTTTGTAGCCAATTATGATTCACAGCTGTAGGCACACCTTCTTTCCATGGGACCCTCATGGTCCACCTTTGACAATGGTAGTCGCCTCCCATGCTGATATCGGACACCTCCACTTGTCAGTACCAAACTTGCCCATGACTCCACTGAGAGAATGAAATGCCTGTCACGTGGCGCCATCTGCAGCTATGAAAATGAAACTTGGACAGCACATAGTCCAAGGTCACCTCTCTTACACACTAACCTCACTTTCGTTCTCGGTTACAGCATATAGGCACACAGAACACAGTCTCAATCAATTCCGAACAGCCTAAAATATAAGGTCTCATGATGCCGCATCCCCAGATTGTTATTAGTTGATCAAAAGTAACAAATGGAAAGGAACTCATTTCTTTTAGACATCAGTGATTGGTGGGAGGGTGGTTTTCTCAATTTTCACACAAGAATAGTTTCCAGTTTTGAAATGCCCTTGGCCTACCTATATTGCCTACTGAGGAGACATAGGTTACTTTTAAAGACAAAGAACAAATGGAAATGGATGATTGCATTAACCTTACTAACATATATGCAATATAAACTTCATTAGAAATACCAATCTAGTGAAATGAATTAATCTGTTGAAAACATGATGAATTTTCCCCAAAGAAAGAAATATGGAAAAATCCACCCCTAGTTGTGAAATACACGTGTGTATATATGTATGTAATCATAACGTATAGTCAGAATCAGAATGTATAATCAGTAATGTTTTGTTTCTATTCAGGAACTCAGAGACTCACGAACTGGAAGTGAGGAGGATGTCCCTATTTCGTGGCCCTATTATGAAGCAATGGATGCTATTGTGAAAAACAAGCAGTTCCCATTCAATGTGCCTTCCATTAGACAGGAATCCACCCTTCCTTCTCATAGCAATGAACTTTTGTCAGATACCAGTTGTCAGCCTAACAACAACAACACTACTACTGTACTCGCTTCACCATCTCCATCAACTTCAGATTCCCAATCCGATGACCAGGCTCCCCCAAAGAAGAAGAGAAAATCGAGTTCGAGTGATTTGCAAGAGTTGGAATCATTGATGGTGAGTACGTTGCAAGAACTAAAGGAGCAAGGTGATGAGATTAGAGCAACCAACACAGCACTTTTGAACATGTTGAAAGAGTTCATGAAGAAATGAAGTGTGTTTTCATTTGTTTTTACTATTGTGATTTTTCTAAATAAATTTGCATGAAGTGTAATTTCTGCATTAATTTCCATTTAGTTCTAGAAACAATCCTTGGTAGCATAAACTCTATTAATAGATTGCAGTGTATGGGCTCAAATTGCAATCTTCTCTATCGTAAACTATTTCAAAAGTTATAAATCGGGTGATCATTAAAAAAAAGGTTACCAAGGCTGTAAATAACATGTTACTTTTACAGTTAAATGGCAATACTGCTCCACATAATCACCATTCCTGTATGAGCACTTCACCGGTTGAATACTGTGTTGTCATGTCTCCCTTTTTCGTTGGAAGTGAGTTGATGGCATTATCGTTTTCCATACATGATAATGTGTCATGTTTTGAAAGGATGTATCTGGATGTCAAGTAGATAAGAGTGAATTATCAACATTAATAAAATATTTTTGTGCAAATTGTGTAGTGCATTCAAAATCCATATAAATCGAACTGCAATTAGCTCTCCTGAAGAATTAGTGCAGATGGATGAACATATGACAAAATAGTATTCAGTTGGCAACTTATCACAGTGTGAGATGAAGGTGTTCATGCTGATCATGAACCATGGAACCGTTTGGAGGTAGCAGTTTTTTCATTGCTCTGAAAATAGCATCCAGATTGTAGGGGAACCAAGGTCTCGTGGTGAAACCTTTGCATACAAGCAATGGTTTGATGGGAACATGCATTATCATGAAGAATGAAGACTTCCACGTAGAAGATCTGACTGTTTTCTTCTGATGGCCTCCATAAATGCTGAAGCGTCTGCCAATAGGCATCGGCATTAACAATGCATCCATGTTCCAGGTATTCCACCTGTAAGATGCCAGAATTTTTCTGGCTGACTGTATAATTTTGAACTTCTTACTGCATCACTTCAAAGGCACAGCAGTTCACTATGAATGTGGACAGCTAAAACATTTTTGACCAGATAAAAAGAATCGCAACCCACTTCTGCTCTTGACCAGTTTTTCAAGCATGCGGCGATTTTGAACAGTTACTACATTGTTACTTCCGGTCAGAACTGTAAATGCCTACACATCCAATGAGATATACATTATATCAAAAATATAAAAAAGGAAAGTTAAAAATTGTACTTACGTATGTGAGTACATGTTCCTACCATAGAACGACGTTTCAGAGATTGACTATCTCCTTCTTCAGTTTCATATAAAAAACTAAGTACTTGGCATAGTACTGCGTCAAAAATGTAATATGAGGATTGTGGTTAAGGGTTGGTTAGGATACATTTAAAATATTATGTTTTTGCTATTAGAAGTACGTAAAAAGCGTGTCGTTCCCTAAAAAGACTTGTACAATAGACCTATTCACAGGTAAAAAAGTTAAAAATCTAAAAAACCTGCATGAATCACTATGCTACTTGCAGGTTTAGCCATTCCTACCCAACTGTGCATCCCAATCCACATGAAGGTCAATTCTCCACGAATGTTTCCTCTCCCCTTAATTTTCTCGTTTCCCCTTATTACGTCACAAATCCAACGTAAATTCACGTTCCTCCCGTGCAGCTTGCATAACTTCCGGAGTGACGTGGAAACCGATATTGGGTTCAATCTTCCAGGCTTTGTCCCATTTTTTGAGGAAATTGATCCACCCTTCTTCCAAATTTCCTTCGTCCCCATTAAGATTATTCCCCCCCCTACAAATATTCGCTGTTTCATACACGTTTCTTCCTAACTTCCTCCCTTCTTTTCTAATTATCTCTTTTTTTGCGATTCTATGCCCACTTTCCAAAATGTGTTCTGAGAGACCCATTTTGGGAACTTTTTCCCTTATATCCTTTTCATGCTCGCTCCATCTTTTACCCATATTTCGACCTGTCTGTCCTATGTACTCCTTCCCGCATTGACATTCTATTCGATAAACCCCCTTCTGTTTTTCCGGTATTTCCCTAGTTGTCTTTCCTTTCTTATAATCGGTAAAGTATTTTTCTACATTCTTTGGTGCTTTCATCCCGCAAACGATTCCAAAATCTCTCGTTATTTTTCCGATTTTTTCTGATACGAATTGATGGTAAGGGATACCAACGTACTTTACCTTCCTATTTTCGATTTTTTCCCCTTCATTTTGATCCCCTTTCTCTTTTTTGGTTTCTTTCCTAATAATTTTCTGTGCTCTCCCCGTGATCTTATCCATTTCTCTATTCGTATATCCGTTTTTTAATCCTGTTTTTCTTATCCACCGAATTTCGTTGTCTTTTTCTTTTCCGTTATTGCATAGTCTACCGGCCCTAATAAAAAAGTTTAGGAATACGTTTTTCTTTGTTTTTTCGGGGTGCGCCGATTCCTTGTTAATATATAAGTTCCCCGATAGGGGTTTATGATGTACTCCTGTTCTAATCCTATTCCCTTCTTTCAAAATACTAAGGTCCAGAAAATTGATTTTTCCATCGCTTAAGTTTTCCCTAGTGAAGTTTATTCTTTCGTCTTGTTTTTCCAATTCTTCAAATACCTTGTTCAGTGCTACCCCCTTTCCTATAATCAAGATATCATCAACGTATCTCCCATAATATTTAATACCCATTCTTGTTTTTTCCAAAGCTGCCTTCTCAATGAAGTGCATAAAAATGCTCGCTACTATACCGGAAATGGGGTTTCCCATCGCCAAGCCTTCTTTTTGTCTATAAATATTGTCATTGACGTAGAAAAAGTTATATTCCGTTACAAGGTTATACCATCGTACATACTCCCAAGCAGTTAGGATGTCTATTCCTTTTTCTAACAGCCACCTTAGTAAACAATCTCCCGCCTGCCCCCTCGGTACACTTGGGTATAAGTTAATAACATCAAAACTACTTATTGTATCCTCGTCATCAATTTCCAGATTTTCTATACATTCTTTAACTTCTACGGCATTCCTAACGCTATATTGGGTGTTCTCATTTATCTTCCTTATTCTTTTTACCAGCATTTTTGCTAGCCCATATCCCGGGTGTTCGTATGTTGGTATAATAGGCCTAAGTGGTATGCCTTGTTTGTGTGTCTTAGGTATTCCGAAGGCTATTGATATGTTGCCATCTTTAATTTCCTTAATAAGGATTTTCTTTTCGCTTGTGCCCAATGTAATGCTTGTCTCTACCCCTTTTTTGATCTCTCTTCTAAAGTTATTAATAGGGTCTTTCTCTATTTTCTCAAAATCGTTACCTTTAAAGCTTTCTTCTAATTTTTGGTGATATTCCTCTCTGTCGATGATAACCATCTTGTTTTCTTTATCAGACCTAATTAGAAATACGTTATTCGCCTTTACCCATGCATCCTAACCAACCCTTAACCACAATCCTCATATTACATTTTTGACGCAGTACTATGCCAAGTACTTAGTTTTTTATATGAACCTGAAGTAGGAGATAGTCAATCTCTGAAACGTCGTTCTACGGTGGGAACATATACTCACATACGTAAGTACAATTTTTAACTTTCCTTTTTTATATTCTGGATTTGTGAGTAACACGCGACTAATCTACAAAATGCTACATTATATCAGTACACCAGAGGCGCAACCACAAATTTTTGTCAGGGAAGGGGGCAAGTACCAGAATAAATGTACCAATAATATTATTATTATTATTAATAATAATTAAAATTATTATTATTGTTATTATTGATTTGCTTTAATTTACTTCGTTTCTTGTACCAGTTTTGGCTAATTTTCCGAAGATGGTGATAATGAAATTGACGAATGGACACTCACAAACATCCATGCCCAAGCCGGGATTCGAACCCGGGACCAATATTATTATTAGTAGTGGTAGTATCAAAGATGTTATTACCCTTGTAAATTATGCAAAAAGGAGGGTAAAAGTTGGTGCTTAAGCATTTGTATTCGAACAAAAGATTTGAATTATTTTTCAACATGTTCAATTTGACATTAATAATGGAAAACAAGCACACAAACTATTTTTTGAAAGACAGAAAATGCTTGGTAAATGCATTCTAAATATAATTCTTTTTTACATTAACATGTAGGCCTGTAACTTTCATGCACGATATATGTTTCACATATATGCAACATGAAGCATATTCAAAGTTTCTTTAATACATATTACAGTAAAACCTGTCTATCCTGGAACATGATGGTTCCGAGCAAAATTTTCCATCTTAACAGTTTTCCTTCTTATACAGGGTTGACTTTAAATACAGTATAGAGCGCTGTAGGAAATAATGGAAAGACAGATTTACATTTCGCATTACTTATAATGTAGAGTACTAATGCATGTACAGATGGGGGACAAAATAATACGAACACCTGTGAAAAAGTATGCCACATTTCACACCGGCAGTACAGCAGCACCACCTGGCACTGAAATCTGCCACCTAGTGGCTGTGAAGGGGAAGGTATTAGTTTGCCAACAGCAGTCATTGGTGGTGCATTCGTCTATCATATGCTCTCAAGAGACACTGCAATGTCAGACCTGACAGAGTTCCAAAGAGGCATGATTGTTGGAGCACGTTCAGCTGGAGCCACGGTGACTGAAACCTCAAAGCTTGTTGGGTGTGCAAGGAGCACTGTATCAGCTGTTATGACAGCGTACACAACACAAGGTAAGATGGCGTCTTCAAAGCACAACAGTGGACGAAAGACAAAGCTTGCTGCTCGGGATAGGAGGGTGTTGAGGCGCATAGTGGCCCGAAAGCACAAGCAATCGTTATCCGAGATAACATCTGAAATGAACAGGCATCTCCAGGACCCCATTTCAACCAAAACTGTCAAAAGGGAACTCCATGCTGCAAACATTCATGGCCGAGTGGCAATTCGTAAGCCATTGGTGACATCACGTAATGCTGTCAAGCGACGCCAATGGTGCAGAGCTCACAGAAGTTGGTCCCCACAGCAGTGGCAACAAGTCATCTGGTCTGATGAATCAACATTCACGTTATTTCAGACCACGGGGCACGTTTATGTGTGGAGAATGCCTCGAGATGCATTTCATCCTGACTGCCTCTTGCCAACTGTGAAGCATGGAGGTGGGTCCATTATGGTATGGGGCGCGATATCTTGGCATGGTGTGGGACCACTTGTTTTTCTGCATGGGAAGATCAATGCCAGTCACTATCGCAGCATTCTGGGGGATCATCTCCATCCTTTTGTCCAGACTTTATTTCCTGGGGACCGACCGCTTTTTCAAGACGACAACGCTCGTATCCACACTGCTGGGTCTGTCCAAACATGGTTTGAAGAACATGACGATGAAGTAGGACATCTTGAATGGCCCCCACAGTCTCCTGACCTGAACATTATAGAACATTTGTGGGGATATTTGGAGTCCAAACTTCGTGCTTGAAGTCCGCCTCCAGCCACACTTTCGGAATTGGAGACTGCTCTGGAGGAAGAATGGCTCCATATTCCCTTAAACATTGTGCATGACCTGTATCCGTCCATCCCACGTTGCATACAAAGTGTACTTCAGTCACAGGGTGGTCCAACCCCCTATTAATAAAGATTTTCTCTACATTCACAGGTGTTCGTATTATTTTGTCCCCCATCTGTACGTACATGAATAAAAATGCGATACATTCATCAGTTTCATCATATCATCACTCATCCCCATCTTCGCAAATTAGCCAAAAGTGGCACAAAAAGTGAAGTAAAATGGACACTCACAAACATCCATGCTCATGACAGGATTCAAACCCGGGACCCCTGGCATCGTAGCATGATGTTCATAGAGGGAAAGAGAAAGATTGAAAGATGGAATAAGAGAGGTGAAGAAAGATTGAGATAAAAGTGAAGAAAAAAGAAAAACAAAGAGAGATAGTAAAAAAAGAAAAATAGAAAGATGGCGAAAGAACAGAGGAGACATAGACAAAGAAAGGTGGAGAATGAGGGTAAGAGATGAAAGAAAGAAACTGAATCGTAACAGCTATGAGTATTGTAGCGCATTCTTTCATATCGACAATGTTACCGATAAGCGAGTGGCAACAGAGGTGTGTTCCACTTACAGTATTGCATTGTTTTCTTGCGAGCAAAAAAAATAAAGGAAGAAATTTCCGTCTTACTGAGAATAAAAACATCTCGTTGGTCTTTAAATGGTGTTCCGTTTCCGCGTTAAGGAGGTTTCCGCCTTAAGCAGATCATTTTCAGGTATAAAATCGGTCCGTTCTGGGGACTTTTTTCCGTATTTACAGGTTTCCTTCTTATAGAGGTTCCGGGATATGCAGTTCTTACTGTATATACAACATACATTATTTAAATACATTACACAAACAATTCATCCATCTCACAATAAACCAACAGCAAAAATTACACAAATTGTCTCCCAAAGGTGCATGCTCCCTTTCCTCAAAACAATTGTTCAGGCATTTAAAACAAAATCAATTAAAACAAGTCTTATTTCTCTTGTCTGGTAATTTACAAGGCATTACAGAGAAAAAGGAGAGAGTGCGAGCGAAGCGATCAAGAAAATTTTTGGATCCAATTTTTTTTTGCAGGCTGAAATCAATATTGATTTAATAGGGTGCAAATAATTTCATGGGATGCCAATGCATTCTCTCTTTTACGACTTTTGTGCCTCCCCGATGGTGTAATGGTAACATCGTCGCCTTGTGATCCAGGAGTTCCGGGTTCGATACGTGGTGGAGGCACATGGCACAGTGTTTCGGATCTCACTTTAAACAGTAGGACCAGTCCCGATTAGCCTGTCTGCTTAAAGTGGACTTAAAACCACAAATCAATCAATCAATTTTAAAACTTATTTTCATTTAGATCGTTCAGCACCCAGAGCCGACTCCCACATCCTAGCTACGGTCCTGAACTTGATAAGACTAAGAAAATTTTACGATTAGTGTTTTTATTTGGATAAAATTTGAACTTGTGGGCGGTAATTGCCCCCTGCAAGTACACTTCGCCGTCAATGTTTGCCCCCCCCCCCCCCCGTACAAATTTCGGTCCAAGGTTGTTGGGGGGGGGGGGGGGTAATGCCCCACTGTGGTTGCGCCACTTCTAGAGTGCTGCATCGAGGCCTTTTTGCTCGATCGTCTAATAGTTTGCACAGATGTTGCTAGATGACTTACGGAATGGACAGTTTCTTCGCTCGAACATTCAAATCATCGGTATATGCTTGAAGCCCAGTAGTTCACGTGTAACAGTAAGTTATCTGTAGTCGTGGGCCTTCAAATATGGATAGTAAGTGAACATAGTCATTATCTCCATTTTAAAATGTAATTTAGTCTATCTTACCAATACATAGTAATATATGAAAATGAATGGATGATTATGGGCTGAAACTACCAGGATGAATTTTTACACATATATTTGTATGATTATTGTCCCATTGAAATGATATTTGATATTCTATATTCGAGCATATCACGCTCGAGCATGGGAGATTCGAGTGAAAGTGGTCAAATGCAGTACTCTAGTGCACAAACATATTTACTTGACTCTACTACAACTACACTAAAATTTATGCCCCTTGTAAGCTTTTTTTTTTCCTGATCATCCTGTGTAATACACCCCATGCAGAAAAGTATCATGTCGTCGCATATGAAATGTCGGATTTGGTAGTGAAACTTCAAACAGTAACTTGGTGGAAAGAAACTGTGAGTAATCAAAATAGGCACCATTTGATGCTACACGTTTCTCCCAACGGTGCATTAATGCCATTTTCATAGAAGTTTGATGTTCTGGACTGAAGTAAATTCTCAAAGGGGTTTTTGACATCTGCTTCATTGGTGAACCTTTTCCCCACCAAATAATGGTCCAAATTCTTGGGAAATAAAAAAAAAGCGGCAGTCTGTTTGCGAGAGATCTTTTAATTATGATGGATGCGGAAGAGTCTCATAGTGCATGCTGTGTAGTTTTTGCACTGTTGTTCTTGTCACATGGGGCCTCACATTTTCGTGAAGCACCAAAACTTCATTTCTGGTGACCAATCTAAGCTGCTTAACTCATCATGCATTTCATCCAGCTGGTTGCAGTACTTCTCAGCATTCATTGTTTCACCAGTTTTCAAGAATGAAGTGAAAAAACCAACAGCACACCACCAAACATTCACCATTATCTTTCTTGGATGAAGAGTTGCTTTCAGCTTGTGTTTTGGAACCTCATCATCATCTAGCCCCAGCGGTGATGATTATCGTATAATATCCATATTTTGTCACATGTCTCTACTCTGTGCAAAAACAAAACATTTCGGTTCCGGGAAAGTATAGAATAGAGAAAGGCACACTTCCAGGTGACACATCATGCATTGTTCAGTGAGCTCATGAGGAACCCACTTATCAAGCTTGTTGACTTTTCCAAGTTTCTTGCAAGTGCCGGGAATGTATATCCACTGCTGTGTCCCTTACAGTTTGGCGAGGGTCACACTACACTAGTGTTCGCAGTGTATAAAGTGAACTTAAGAACAAATAATGAACAACTCAATGATATGAGCAGCAGGTCTGAGATTACTACCCAATGCATGCATGCAATTAATATAATTTACATGCATTTTACATTATTTTAATATATTGCCAACCTCTGTGGCAGAGTAGTTAGCAGAGCACCCTAAGATGCCAGTGTTTCCAGCTTCAAATCCCAGCATGGGTGTTCTTTGTGAGTGTCGATTCATCAACTTCATCATATCACCACTCATTCTCATCTTTGCAGTTATCCAAAAGTGGCAGAAAAGCGAATTAAAATAAACCAAATCATTATTTTAATATGTCCCACAGTGTGGCCATGTGGTCGAAGGTGCCAGGCTTTGAGCTCATGTACGGGATGCACTCAGGTTCGAGTCTCTTGTGGGTGGAAAGCTTAACAACTTTTCTCCTGAGATTTTGGCCTGTGTATAGGAGCGGTGGCCACCATTGTGAGGAAATTGGGGAGCAATGAATGAGCAGTGTAACCTGGTTATGGAAACCTATGACAATAACTGGGGATTCATTGTACTGACCAAACGTCACCCTGTAACTGGTTGGGTGATCGCCCACCTCTGCTGAGGCATGTGGGAGTGAGGCCGGCAGTTGGTAGATATGGCCTGGCCCTCGCAGGCTGTTGGGCCACAGGTTATTGTTATTATGTTATTTTTATTTTAATATACAGGGTGAGTCAGAAATATGGCTACATGTTTGAAATAAATGTAGTATGTTACTGTACAATGTAGAGGGAAATGGTGAATGGCATTAAACTTGAAACTTCATTTTACCATTTCAGATAAGAGTCACATCTCCAAGCTTACATCATTAGCCAAGATGGCACTGAACACGCAGCAGCAAGTTACAGTTGCTGCATGGAATTGCATACCAGAATGATTGTGAGCCTGGCGAGATGTGATTTTAACGTAACATTGTTGCCGTTGACTGTGGAAAGTGGAGAAAACGACTGCTTACATCAAATTGTTTAGTTTAAGTCCATTACTGTGCATATGGCTCTCACGATCATTTCGGTATGCAATTGCCCACAATGCAACTGAAACTTGCTGCTGCATGTTCAGAGCCATCTTGGCTAATGACGTAAGCTCGGGCATGTGACTCTTATCTGAAATGATAAAACGAAGTTTCAAGTTTAACATACCATTCAAGATTTCCCTCTGCATTGTACAGTAACACACTACATTTAATTCAAACATGTAATAGCCATATTTCTGACTCACTCTGTATTTTGTGTTTTTGTTATTTTACATCACATTTCAGCCACTTTTAATGAATCACTATGATGAGTGTAAGTGAAGGACAGTCAGAAAGAATGCTCATACCCAGGACAGGGCTCGAATCTTCAAACTTCAGTTGCAAGATCAAAAGTCAACGACTTAATTTGCTTGGCCACCAAGCTGGCTATTTTAATGTAATGGATCATATTGAAAAGCGAATAAAAATCACGAAAATAAAGTTGATTGAAATTTAAATTTTGGGTTCAACAGAAAGTTTATTGTACCAGTCGTGTCACATGGCCCCAAAATTTGAATTTTTGAAACAAAAGACACTAGAGGCAGGACACACAACTCCACATAGGATTGTAGTGGTTATGGATTCAGGTGCCAGGACCTTGTCAGCCTACAAGAATGCAGTATCCATGGTGTAGTGTACTATGAGGAAGGAACATTTATATTTGAGGGGTTCAGAGCACAAGTAGCGTAACTCCATTCAAGACAGTTTTGAGAAAGAAGCACATTTAACCTTTAGGAGCCCGATCGTCTCGATCGAGACACTCTCATGTAACCTTCGGGGGCCCAATCGTCTCGATCGAGATGCTCTGTCAAGGTCGTAGTTTTTACGTTATAACTTCGCTATTTTTGGCTAGAATTTCGATTTTCTTTTTTCATATTGTTGTTAACACATGTATTTAACAGAAATGATTGTTGCACGTTTTTTCTTTTCATGAAAATGGCGGAAAAAAGGTGACTTCTTTTATGCATCTTTTTCAAGGGAAACATTTTGCTGACAAAGGAAGGCCGGCTTTGTTATTCTAAAGCAATGCGTTTCCCTCACCCCTGGAAATTGCATTGGAGGGAAGTTTGTATATCGGTACCCGAAGGTCAAAAGGACCTCATTTAAAAAAAAAATAATGATTTTTTGGGGGATTCCCCTTCCCCCCTCCATATATATATATGTCGAATGTGCATAAATTTTATATCGTCTGAATCTGTGATTCATTCCACGTACAACCATATATCATTCATCTCTCTAGGGCAATTAGCCTCCGATCTACACTCATTTAATTGAAACTCTGCATTTTGCTCAAAATCTGCTCGGGCATCAAGGGGGTTACATGTGAAAATGGCCTTGGGCTCCAAGGGGTTAAATAACTTAGTACTGTGTTTAGCTGATGGAGCACAAACACAGTGGTGCCTCTACGAGCAAGAATTTGAAACTCATATTTGAGGTGTGTGCGACTTACTCACGTTATGAATATTATACTTTTTCATATTTGAGGTGTGTGCGACTTACTCACGTTATGAATATTAAAAGTATAACATAAAAATATATACACTATGAAATACTTACGTTTTGTGAGTATCTGTTTTGCGAAAAAACAGATACAGCCTTGGAACAGTTGGTAGGAAACATTAAATACTTTGGGAGATACGTGGACGACATCTTGGTTATCGGGGAAGAGGTGGATCTTATCAAGATGTTAGAGTTATTGGGGGAACAGGAGGATCGGATAAAATTTACAAAGGAAGAAATGAAAGGGGGGTGAAATTAATTTTCTAGATTTGAGGATTATCAAAACTGCAACAAAGATCAGAACCGGGGTGCACCATAAAACCCTAGCAGGGGACCTGTACATCCACAGTAAATCGGAGCACGCCAGAAGGACCGAGAATAATGTGTTCCTTAACTTTTTCATTAGGGCGGTACGATTATGTAACCAAGGGGATGAAATGAAGAGCGAGGAAGAATGGATTATTAATGTGGGAAAAAAGAATGGATATAAGGATGGCGATCTGAATAGGTACGTAGGGAAGCTTATAAAATATGCAAAAGGGATGGAGAAGAAAAGGATAAGGATGGTGTGAAGGGGATGAAAGAGGATAGAAAGGATAAGGAAGAAAAGAAGTATAAGTATATAGGCACCCTATATTTCAGGGGAGTATCTGAGAAAATTGAAAGGGTAGCTAAAGAATATGCAATTAAGTGTGAGATGAGGGCCCCACGAACTATAGAGAAGCACTTTACAGGGTATAAGAAAGATGGAAAGAAGGGGAGAATGAAAAAGGGGTGTACAGTATCAAATGTGTATGTAATAAAGAATATATTGGACAGACCGGAAGAAACATGGGAATTAGATGGGGAGAACATTATAAGGACATCAGGGAAGGGATGTTCATATTTAGTGCTCGTGTGACTTAACTCACGGTGAATAAGTTAGTATACAATAAAATGTATATACTTAAAGGTACTTACGTTAGTGAGTATTGATTTTAACGAAAACTACGTTTCAGGGTTCCACTGATCCCTTCATCAGGTTGCCAAACTAGGGGGCATTCTACGAGAGACCACGCCAGTTCGTTGCACAACTCTCCAACATGGGCATCTAAGTGGGGCTTTTAACATGTTTGTGTGTCAAGCCCTGTGTTCACACAACCTTTTAGACAAGTTTTTTAATGTCTTTGTGTGTTAAGCCTTGAGCTCAAATGGCTTTTTAGATCAGTTTTATGCATATGGGGTCAGATGACTAAAGGTTCCTTTTTATTCCTTTCCACCCACTATAAATTCCCAAGTCATTGTCATATCTGACGCGGCTAAGGTGTAGTTACACTGGCCTAGTTTGGTAACCTGATGAAGGGATCAGTGGAATCCTGAAATGTAAGTACCTTTAAGTATCTACATTTTATTGTATACTAACTTAAAGAAGGGATGCCGAGAATGGAGTTGTCCGAGCACGTAATTGAGGAAGGACACGAAATTAAAAAAAGAGAGATAGTTAGGATCGATAATAAACTGATGAGCAGGAACGTATATGAAGCGGCATCCATTTGTAAGGATAGGAGCAATAAGTTAAACAGAGATGACGGGAATGTCGATGAATTGTGGATTAGAATGTTTAAGAGATGGGATGTAAGTAACACGGCCCTCGAGGTTAAAGATTTTGAAATAGATATGACTTAGTATGATCGACCAGAGGGGGAAGGGAAATGTGGGAGAGGGCAAGAGCAGAGCAACTTCCGGCATTCCACGAGGAACCATATCAGTTTGACGTATACTTCGTAACAGTGAGCATTGCGGGGTTTTAATGTGTTTCGTGGGTAAAAGGGTTTTTTATGGACTTTTGTAGATTTGGGGTTTTTAAAATTAGGATTAGAGCATGAAGGTTTTATGTGTTTGGGGTCAGTTGATATTATGTCAACTTTTTATCCTTTTTAACCTGTTTTATCTGCCACCTCAATCCTTGCCTTAATTGACGCTGCTATGTACTGATCATTCTGGCATAGACGAAAACCTGAAGAAGGGAACAGTAGGATCCCGAAACGTTGCTTTTTTTGCAAAACAGATACTCACGAAATGTAAGTATTTCATAGTATATATATTTTTATATTATACTTTTAATAAGAATTTGAAACTTAGGAGACACTTACTTCTAGCACTGAAATGTTGATACTTCACAGTTCGAAGTTAAAGTGGTGGTTTGAATGCCACTTTAAACTGTATGTCCAGTCCCGATTAGCCTTTCTGTGCATAAAGTGGACTTAACAAATCACATCAAGTGTACGAGGAAGAGAATGTGCAATTATTCATATCAAGTGTACGAGGAAGAGAATGTGCAACTATTCAAATCAAGTGTGCAACTATTGGAAATTAAGATGTTGTCCAACTTCTAATCAATGCTGTTGTGACAACTCATGGCAGTCAAGTTCAATTCAGACACCATTAAAGGTAATACATAACACTGTAGAGTGCACTATTAACTAATTTGTAAGAAAAGAAGGTGGTGGGTGTTTACTTCTTACACAGGGGGTCTACCAAAATAACAAATCCAAAATTCTTGAATTTTTCATGAATTTTTCTTGACCCTTTTTTAGTTTTTCTTAACCTTTATTTATTCGACCCCTAGTTAGGTAAAGTTGCAAATTAGCAATTAAGAAAATAAATATTTATTTAATGAAAAAACCCTACCAAAAGGGCAGTTAAGATGAAAACTGAAGCTGTATTTAAGAAGAGAATTAGACTTGCTTTATGTATTAATGCACCCTGGACTGCACCTGGACTTGCAGCCAATATAATCTTATGTTGGGCTCGTGTTGTCATCATCAGTCATTGTGAAAGCAAAAGTTCTTGATCACAAGTATAATTTCTTGACTATTTATTGACTTCTTGACCTACTTGTTCATTTCTTTACTTTGTCTTGACTTTCATGACTGTTAGACATTGTGTTACACAAATTGATGATAATTCCATGCAACTTTTGCAAAAAACTTAATTTACTGAATAGCTAAAGTTCATTTTTCAGTTACTCAAACTTCCTCAGGATTTAAGGCAAAAATAGCAAAAGTTTAAAACTTAAAAGGTAAGTTGGGTTAAAAGTGGAAGATAAAAGACAATTCAGAATAGCCAGTAACTTTTACTTAACAGTTACTTGACTGACATGGAGTAGGATAGGGCACTCTGGTTTGTCTTTTACTTTCCACTGCATCCACAAAAAACAAACTTGTACTAATGCTTTTCAAATTATAATAAGAGCAGCCAGGAATTTGGAAAATAAAAATTTCATTTCCTCAGATTTTGAGACTCCAGATCTATCAGGTATATATAAAAAAAACCTGCGTAACAAGGACAATAATAAAATACACTACCAAATTATATGTAAGAGATCACTGTTTATTAATTTAAAAAAAAAACAACCTGTATTGGTATATTTTTATAAATACTATTTGGTTTCATTTTGTATTACCTTGCATAACAGAGATAGTTTCAGTACATTACAAAGATAAAAACACAAGTTTATTTATATATAAAAAAACTGATTTCAGTTTATAAAAGTAATAATCCTAAATATCTTTCATGTATAAATATTTTATAATTTATCAATGATTATTTAAGTGCACAATAATAAAATATGAAATATAGCACCTTATTACATTGTCAAAGATGAAAAAAACATTTATAAATTAATGCAAATATACAAAAATTATATAAAAAGTACCATGGAGCAAGATGTGCTTACTGATCTCCATCTTTTAGAATGAACCCCTTTACACCTTTCCTTGGCGCACCTCCTCCTCTAGTGTGTTCCCTTTGGCAAGTATCACAAGAGCAATCCTCTGGATAATTTATTTGCTTTGTAAATGAGTAGCCATCTTCACATGTTAGACTTACTACCACTGACTTAAATTGGCTTGCTTGGCAACAGTTGCAGTTGTTGATATAGCTAAATGTGCCTACAATATAAAAAGGTGATTAATTTTTTGGAGATTAAAGTTACTTGAGAGGTAATAAGTATTGCAATTTATAATTAACTAGGTTACAATAGTTTCTTCACTGATACATGCAATCTTGCATTTGCACACCAAACTATCAGAAAGAAGCATCAGGTTATGACATAGTTATTTGAAGACATTAAATAAAATGTGATGTGTGGATTTTTTCCTAAGGCTTGTTGATCAAACGATGACATACAGACAACTTCTACGAAATTGTTTATCTTATACCATTTCCATATATGCTGGCCCCCGTGGCAGAGTGGTTAGCACATCGCGCTGTGACGCCAGGGGTCCCAGGTTCGAATTCTGGCCTGGGCATGGATGTTTGTGAGTGTCCGTTTATCAATTTCATCATGTCATCACTCATCGCAAATTAGCCAAAAGTGGCACAAAAGGCGAAGTAAAATAAAGCAAATCGATCGATCAATCAATCAATCAACCATTTTCATATGTCAATTTAGTTTTTCAAAGTCAGGTGTATTTGCCAGATATAAGGATAATCTCATTGCATTTCTCTTTCGTCAGTCCTTTGTTTCTGGTCTTATCAACTTGTAAATGCTTGAACCTAAATAAAAAAATGATTACAACACCAACTTTTGGGAATTTCGTAGTCCTGTTTAATGTATGACATGCCTCGAATATGGTGTATTTCAAGATGGAGGTCTTGTTCTCGTGCTAATGTTGCAAAAGTCAGGTTCTGTCCCAGTTAATGTTATGATATCTTCAGATTTTTTTATCACCACATGTATTTGTAAATTACACGTGTGTCTTAACAACTTTTGACTACACTTGTATTGAAATTATTAGGATACAGATAAATAAGCAATTAACACTAATCAGTGCTTGAAGTGGAAAATATTAGCTGGAGAGATGTTTGGATGAACTGGGGGGTGGGGGGGGGGTGCTCCTATAGTTTAACATGGCGACAATGAAACAGCTGGAAATTCTGTTAGCAGGGGAAATACCATCCCCTTGTATTATCCCTCACCTGCTACTAATACTCATTTAAGAAGAGGAGATGGTGCTGATTCACGAATATAACATATGCATGCTGGATATGCTTTCTACATTATGATGTCAAATTGCTATATTTTACACAAATTTAACTTGTATCACCAAGATATAAACTTGCTAAAAACGATAACACTAGCATAAAAAGAAATTAAAAAAATAAATAAAAGTTATCCTTACTTGTATCTAGTACTGATGTGGAATTACAAGTTCCTCTACATTCTGCAAGTCCTGGAATTGCATCAATATTCTCACACATACCATGTGCGACTGTTCTGGTCTTTATTATGCCTCTAGTGACATTTGCTGGAAGTTCCTCAGGGGCACAATTTCCTGCAAAACATTGTGAGAATAAATAAGTAAGAGGGTAAATAAATACAAAGTACTGGTACATTATATTTTCTGCTTAGCCTTTTGAAGACCGGATTGTGCGTGCTTTTCAAATATATCACGATATAAAAAATGAAATCCTAGCAGGAGAACTAATTATCATAGAGAGCTGAAGTAGGTTTTATATTTGTTCTCAATTACAGTCTGATCAATGGACGTGTATTTTATCCATATTTCCTCCGAATAATGAAAGTTTTAAAAAGAAGAAGAAATTTGAAATTTTACAAAAAAATTCTTTGGCAGGACTATGGCCACTGCATAAAAACTAGTGAATGGAAAAAAGTATAGTATGTAGTATTGTAATGTTCCTACACTCGTGTAAAGTCACATTAAAAATAGCTAAATTGTACTTCTTGGCGAAAAAAAATAAAAAAGTTTAAAGATATATAGCATTGGCACTTTGGATG
Organism: Lepisma saccharinum; assembly: GCF_977018435.1. Taxonomy (NCBI): domain Eukaryota; kingdom Metazoa; phylum Arthropoda; class Insecta; order Zygentoma; family Lepismatidae; genus Lepisma; species Lepisma saccharinum. Next base: position 12,576,746 of record NC_139232.1, read on the forward strand.
ATAATCACTTGAAATTTGAAGGTAGTCACCATGAAAGACAACTCTTCGATGATATGTTGCTTCTGTCTCCACATTTTGACTAACAAAGCTCATAAAATGTGAAAATTTCAGGAAATTTCGGAAAGCTGATATCTCTCATCAGGTCTCTATTGACACTAGTAGAAAATAATGGTCTCTCCTCATAAAACAAGCATGTAATAATGATTCACTAAAGTTTCATTCAACTTCCTGGAATACATAAGCTGTCATTATGAAAGAACACTCTTTGATGACATGTCACAACATAAAAATGCATTGTTGAATAGATTCTCTTGGGCTATCGACCAGGTGAGTTGTGGATAGCCTGAGAGAATCGACCTGGTCGATAGCCCGAGAGAATCTATTCATCATTCGTCGCCAGGAAAGCTTCAAGTCTTACAATAAAAATGCATTATTTTAGGAAAGAAAGTGAAAATTGTAGGAAATTTATTCTAATTCCAATGCTTTTCTTTTTACACTGTCGGCACTTTGAGGTTTTGTTTTTAAGTCCACTTTATACACAGAAAGGCCAATCGGGACTGGACCTACAGTTTAAAGTGGGATCTGAACCACTATGTGCCTCCGCTGGGTATAGAACCTGGGACCCTTGATTACAAGGTGACTACCTTACCACTATGTCATTGGGGAGGGCCAGTTGGCACCTTGTCATGAAGGATTGTGGGTGAATTGCAGTTACATGTTCCAACTATAAGGCAGGATCGTTTGACAGGGTATACCCAAACTGAAATATCATAATTGGTTTTGGAGATATGATGTGGTGCTGAGCCATGCTCAATATATTAATTGTGATGATGAGAATGGATGATAGGACAATACCATGTACATCCATGGCTTGACCAGGGTCAGAATCTGGACCTCTGCCTTTGCAGCATAATTCTGTGAACAGAATGAGAGAAAGCCATGGTGATGCTGAGAGCTCAACTTCAAATCCATGAAGCAAATCAATTAAACAAAAAGATACATAGATTTTTTTAAAGGCTCAAATAATAATTGTGTTTTGGAAAGTGCTGTGAGTACATACATCTGTTATCGTGTAGAAACAAGTAAAGGTAAAGTGCTCCCCTGTGCTATGCACCATGCCAAGAATGTATATAGGGGGATTGGGGTTTCACAGCCAAATGTGTGGGTGATGCGATCACCACCATGCCCCTGGCTGCCTTTACCCCCTAGGTTTTTCTCCAGGTACCCACTTTATACGATGCTGGGTGGGTGCCGGAGTCGCTTGAACAGGTGGAGAAAATACCCAGTTCTTCCCTGCCGGGGATCGAACCTGGGTCTCTCGCATGGCAGTCAGATGCCCTAATGACTGAGCTACCATGGCTATTATCTGTTATTGTGTACAGTTTAAAAATTTAATTTGTGATACTTTTTCATTTGATATATTTTCCTGGGAAAAATTATGCAAGTACATTTTTGCAATAAATTACGGATGGATCAATACGAAATTTTGGCAAATACCAATAACTTACTGATATAATATTTGCTAATGCTAGTAACTGATATCATAATGATCCAATATAAAATTCTGGATGTTCCATAAAAACCCACAAACTTCCTTCATTATGTGACTACAATGTGTCATAAATTATAAAAAAGGAACTGCTTATTTAGGCATTACTTAACAAAACTTCAAGAGTGTAGTGCTTCAAGAGATCATCACTAGATGTCTCGAGTAGTCCAAACAGCTGATGCTGCACCGAAAGTGGAGGGAAATGGTTCGATGTAGAAGAATGGTCACCTGATGTTGTAGGCGAAGTGTAGCCTCTAGTTTTTGAGAGGTTTTGTGGTTTCATAGCATCGTCCGGTCGATGAGAGTTCTCTCAACCAGATGAATACCATCATGGGAAGGTATCGATCGGCAGTGGTGATTCCTTGAGGAAGGTCCTATTTGTCAAGTTCCAGTAATATAAATTGATGTCTGGATTTCTCGTTATTGTAGATTGGAAATCTAACCAAGTCTTTCAATTTTGCCTGTAATGCAAATCAGCTTAATACATGTACGAGGGTGGTTCAGCATGCTCCGCCCCTGACCCATTTCCATTGATAGTAGAGACCTGTAATTTTATATGTAAAATTGTTCATTCTTTAGACTAATATCCACAAAGTTTCAAGAATTTACAACAATTTCTCTTTTTGTAACATGCTGATGATCAGTAAGAAGTGTGGCCACATGTGAAACAATGGAAAAATCTGAGGTCCGAGCAGTGATAAAATATTTCCTCAAGAAAAATCTAACACGGAAACACATCCATGCAGATATGGTGGGAACTCTTGGAGACTCTAGCCTTTCATATGACCTAGTGAAGAGATGGTGCCGTGAATTTAAATGTGGTCGGCAGACCTGTGAAGATGAGCATGGTGGTGGCCCGTCTGCAACGGTGACCACACCAGAAATGATTACAAAAGTGCATGACATGATTTTGGCAGACCGGCGAGTGACTGTCCGCCATAGAGCAGACACATGTGGCATCTCAACTGGAAGTGTGCATTCAATTATTCATCATCATTTGTTAATGAAAAAAATCTCTGCACATTGGGTCCCGAGAATGCTGACGGTCAACAAAAAGAAGACACGTCGTGTGACAAGTCAGAACCTGTTGCGGACAATAAAGGCTGACAAGCCAAAGTTTCTGAAGAGATTTGTTACAATGGATGAAACGTGGGTTCACCACTTCGATCCCGAAAGTAAACGCCAAAGCATGCAATGGAAACATCCCCCCATTCTCCACCCCCAAAGAAATTCAAGGTTCAACCATCAAAGGGCAAAGTGATCTGTGTTCTGGGATGCAGAAGGAATCCTTTTGATAGATTATCTCCAACAGGGAAAGACAATCACAGGTGTTTATTTTGCAACCCTAATTGAAGAATTACGTACTGCCATCAAGGAGAGACGCGACGGAATGTTGGCCCGTGGTGTGTTGTTCCATTGTGACAATGCTCCCAGCCACACCTCCCAAGTTGCGGTGGCTGTAATTCATGCAGCAGGGTTCGAAATTGTCCCTCATGCCCCTTATTCTCCAGATCTGGCCCCCAGTGACTTCCACCTGTTCCCGAACATGTGGAAAACATTTTGCCAGTGATTCCGAGGTTATGGATGTTGTGAATGCTTGGTTGCAGGACCAACCAAAATAATTTTTTTCTGCTGGGATTGAAGCACTGGAAGGCCGATTGGAAAAGTGTGTTAATGTTGCAGGGGACTATGTTGAAAAGTGACAGTGATTTGGTTTTCCTACGAGGGTTCCTTCTATGTCAGCGGCGGAGCATGCTGAACCACCCTCGTACATACTTCATCGTATTATTTTGTGACGTGTAGTCAATAATGAACACGGTTAATGATGTGGCAATATATTTGTAAATAGTTTTGTATGTGCTGCACTAGTTGTGTTTGAACGATTTGATAAGCTCAAGCATTGATACGCTACAGTGCAAGACTGTTTAGAGGTAATGTAGCTTAATTAGTATGACAGTAAATTTGATGATAAAGTTGATGTGGTGCACCGGCAATTCATAAATTTTTGATGGAAAGAGTAATTGCATTTGCATACATTTCTTATCATAAACCTTATTTGAGTCTGAGTAGAATAACTTTTGGGATAAAAATGTCAGGTGACAATTATTAGCACATCATACACTCACGTGCAAATAACTTGAGAACATTTCAATGTACCAACACATATTATCTCTTGCTTGGTGTAAATTTTGATTTTCATTCTCCAGGAGAGTTTTCACTTATTTTGAGGTTTATAATAAATTATAGTTCTACCTATTCATCACCCAGGGTGTTTTTAGTTATTGTTGCCTGTGTACTAATTTGTGAATTCTCTTGCATCGGGGGATTCTCATGTGTATTCTGGGAATTAACAGCCATTTGCGATTATAAACCGGAATGTCTCACCATTTGTATAACCTAAAAGGGGCAAGGGGGCAAAATTTGTAGTTTAACTAGTTCTGGGAATTTTATCTGTCTTGATCTTAAGTGTTTTCATGGTGGGTGGTGGGAGTAAGGTTGCTTGCACCTTCCAATTGCGTGATGTGATAAACAGGGTGTTCCTAAAATATTGGTCCACGAATTTTCTAGTTTGAGTAAGTCAATGTAAAAGAAATATTGTATTGCTTTAAGGGGAATCTTATTTTATTAAATAAGAAGTTTACTTTTGGACTTCCAAAGACTATAACCCTCCAGTCAGCACTCCTCAGGTTAATGGGGGAGACGTGCGAGAAACCGTGGGGGAAAGGAAAATTCAAGTTTGTTTAGTTTTGGGGAGGTTGGTGTTTGGGATTTGGGGTCTCTCGTAATTCCTGTGGGTTCGGGGGTCCACCTCACCACTGGAGTGTCGTCTCAATAGTCTACAGAAAAATAACAAAATTTTGCACTAGATTACAGATCACTTACAGCAATGTTGGATTACTAAAACTATTTGCAATTTTATTAATGAAATGATACACTAACAGCCTAAACAGCTGATACTGATTACTATGTCTCATCTCTACAGTAAAATATTGTTTTCTTAAAATACTTACTCATATCACCAGTCTCAATTCGGCACTGATCACAGCATCCATCTCTATAAATTCTCTCCTTTGGACAACCAGTCAAGCTTGGACATATTGGCCGCTGGCTCACCTGCTGAAGCTGTGGGTTTGAGAAATAGATAGTTAGTATTTCTTTTTATTATGAGTATTATTATTATTATAGCAGCAAAAGTGCATGTTTTTCATAAGGCGACGAGTAGAGAATTTGTAGTGCAGGAAAAGTAAAATCCAGGAAAATGTTATTACTACTTGTAGCATGTTGCTTTATTGGAATAGAACTTTGTAGCCAAATGGTCATATTCTGCTTTTTGCAAGCAGTCCTGGGTTTGATCCCTGCTGGAAACTATAAAAAAATTTCGGGGTTAACCCTTTTCCTGCGGTTACCTTGAAGGGAAGTACGTCCAAAAAAAATAATCTATATACAGATGCAACCACAAATTCGCCTCATCATAAAAAATGTACAAAAATTATTATAAAAAGACTAGATGCAAAATGAAGCTAACGTAAACAATCTATACATAGACTCTGCTGCAAATAAACATTCCATACTAGGTAAGGTAAAAGGTAAAGTTCTCCTGCATACAGCATCATACCATGAAGGCAGTTTTAGGGTATTTGGGGTTTGGGCCCCACAACATATTCTTGATCTCGCTCAAATTGGAGATAATGTTATCAGCATCATGCTCCAGCTGCCTTTACCCACCAGGGTTGCCCCCAGGTATCCATTTATTTGAGGCTGGGTGAGCCACTGTAGGCATAGATAAAGCCAGTAAAATTTCGACCTTAGAACAACCACCCTAAGAAGTAAACCAAGGTCTCCCGAATGGCAGTCAGGCACCCTACCAACTAGACCAACACGGCTCAAAGTCCATATTGGAAAAAAATATTTTTCAGAAACTAACAAAACATAAATATTTGATTGTTTGATTGCCAATAGCCCACATAGAGCACAAAAGCACAAAAAATTGGTGTATATAAAAATGACTTGCCACAATACAAAAATAAGCAGTCATATGACATGTCATGCCATTGAAAACTAAACATTGATGAATTGAAATCATTAATCTTTTTTCAACTTGTAACAAATGTTGAAGAAACAGACTTTTGGAATTACTGCAAGAATGTTAGTTGAACTGGATTGTGTCATAAAATGCAAAATATTGTGTAGAGTGACGTCAACATTTCTACTTGTTAAAGTGTTAATACAGAAGATGATTCAAGTTATGTTTTAATATGAGAACTTGACAAAACTGTTCTCAAAGGGATGACTGCAACTTTAGACAAAAAGCATTCTACTGTATTTCTTATTATAAGTTTCATTCTAATCTATAAACGTACCTGATTTCCAACCTTTTCACAAGTATATGTAGTGCAACCATCTTCAGAGGTCCATACATCATTTACATAATGGATTATGTCATTTTCAATGCAGGCTACCTGCTCACACTTTCCACAGCATTCATTGGTTTCTTCATCTGCTGGAACATACTCCCATCCCTGGAACAATACAATTATTTTGAGTGACACACTACAACCTTTGATGCTTCTTTAAATTTACAAACCTATCATAATCAGGATGCTTCAACTATGTTTTTACATTCAAGAATGTACATTTTCAAGTGGTGAACTAAATTACATTTTATTCTTGCATTTTCTTTTGCATGCCTACATTGATCAGGAATTAAAAATGTACTGATTTTTTAAAATTCACAGTACATATTGAGAAAACATCCAAGTCCAAGTGACATGTGCAGCTTGTCATGTTACTTCGGTTTGAAAAGTTGCATTGATTACTGAAAGTTTGCTTCCAAGTGACATGTGTCACTTGTCATCTGTCATGTGTTGCTTCAGTCTAAAAGCTCCCTAACAAGCTAGTGACAATGGGACTCAATGTGGTGAACACATATTACCCAATGAAGAGCCATTTGGTTGGCCTTGGTCCTCAAAGGGCTGTTGACTACAGAGTGTAGTATTTGACTTTTCACCACCTGTAATAAATATGTGATGAAAGCATGATTACAAACCTTTGGACATGCTGTACTACATCTTTCTATAGTTTCCTTCTTGGCTAGGTCTCCATTTGCCATTCTTATGCAAGTGACCGTTTTGCAACTGTCACCATCAGGAGAAGGCCATGATTCACCAACCTGAGAATAAAGAACAGAGATTAAGCACATTTAGAAAAACTTTTGCATCAAAGGAAGGACAAATATATTTAAAAGCAAAAGTAAATTTTCATTTTTCTGTAGAATCTCCAAAAACTATATCTTGGCACTATTGTCTAACGTAGATTTGCTTCTATATAGTCTGTTCACAGGCAAGATTCAGTAGAAAAGTCAAACTAATTTGCTTGGGCACTGGAACCTTATATCTATCATACACTTCCCAGAGTAAGTAAAACCTTGGCTTTTTTTTTCAAACTGATGGAAAAAATTAAATATTTCCCATATAAAAGATTCTACAGGAAACAGAAACTTGAGCAAGATGCCTATATTTTTTTTAGATTGACTAAATCAAAGAATATATTTTAAAGCCAGTAGTATACACAAGAGGGGATTTATTGGGAAGGGAAGGATTACATCACTCCTTTCACTAAACAAGAAAAAATTATGCATACAGCATATTACAAATATAATATGTTTATCATATTAATGGAGCTTATACTTTTTTAGAATTTGTTACCTGCAGGTTAACTTATTTGTGATAAAATTGTTAGATTAAGGTTCATATTCCATTTCCAGGATGCAAGGGGTCCTGGGTTCAAATCCCAGCCTGGGCATGGGTGTTCTGTGTAGGTGTACCTTCATCATATCATCATTCATCTTCATCTTCGCGATTAGCCAAAAGTGGCAGAAAAGCAAAATAAAATAAACAAGATCAATCATTCATATTCCATTTATTCATTTCAACAGAGCAACATTTTCTAATTGTAACTACGGTTTTCAGCAGAATTAGATGTGAATAATAATTTTAGAATTTTCACAGGAGCTTACTTAGAATAGCATTCAGAAAGTGGTTACAGATGTGAGGGGATTACCTGAAATGTTGAGATTCTACAAATAGAATGCATGTCACTTGTCACCTGTTACGTATTGCTTGTCAGTTTGGTCTGAAAGCCGCATTAGTGAACAGAGCTCAGAAGTTGATGAAAATTCATTATTTTATTCAGGTCCTAGAAGACGATGCTAAACATAACATAGGCTGAATCATCTCAACTCGTTTTTTTTATCTTGCATTTTGTAAACTTGTTTAGGTTTATTAGCAATTTTTCAATATTTTTGCATGTTTTCAACACATTTTTATCATTATTGTTAGGTTTTCTAACTGCATTTTGCACCTTCACAGTCTTTTTTGCACTTTAGTTATATTTACTTCTTCCAAAATCCTACAACACAACAGTTCTTATTTAGCAAACAAATATAGAAGAATAATATTTTACTTCAGCTCGAAGGTGAAGACAAGCAAGTGTCTTCTTAGCACCTGGTCACAGATAACAACAGAGATTGGAAGGTTCAAATAAGAAGCACAATTGCACTTAATTGTTATTTCCTCTTAAAGTCAGTAGCTTAAAACACCAAAGATCTAAGGGAGCTTTCACACTGAAATGACAATTGACACATGACACACACAATGTTTGTCACTTCAGTGTGAAATCTTCCTGAATGAATCATTCTTAAAGGTGGTTTTGTAAGTCATTTTTTAAGGACATTTGTTTTAGAATGTCAACTTCTAAACCCTAAAGATGAACATTGTAATGCACAATAGCAATTAATTTCTCCTATCCCCACCATAAAGAAAGATGAGAAGGCTTAGAATGAAAGTTTGACTGGTGCAGAAGAAAACATAAGTGCTATACCATTCAGTGACCTTTGCTTCTCGTCCAATTTCATTGCTCACGTATCAATTATAAATGCAAGTACAGATAGGGGGGACAAACCTGATACTCATTTCCTGCAACAAGACATGCGGTTTGCTCGTATCTTGGACAGCATTCTCCCGGTACCTCAATTTTGTCAATTTTATATTCTTCAAGGATATCTAGTGATAAGTGAAGACAAGTTTTCCTTATTGCCTCAGAATGAACCTGTGGAAGTAAAAAGCCAACATTAACATAAACACATCTCAATAATTGTATTTATTTGCTCCACTTGCATATTTCTTTTTCAGGCATTCCATAATTCCAATAACTTTATATGATGCATTTGTAATGTATAGCTTGGACATAAAATCTTGTCAAGCTTGTTGAACTAGGAGAATCTTAAACCTGTATTAATCATGGTTAATAAGAAGTAGAGTAGCATTTAGAATTACTGAATCACAATGAAATATGCAAAAAAATATTCACATATGAATATTTTGCTGTAAACGTGCTATGTTGTGCATCACTAATAACATAGTTTTCCCTCTATAAAATTATTCATGCACTCAAAGTGTGTTTTAATAATTAAGTGCATGGGAAAATCTGTGGAGATAGAATTGTAGCAAAATATATCATAATATAGCTTTACAGAAACTATGTGAAGTGATTACACTTAAAATAGATATTAAGCATAGAATTTAGGCAACACCATTATCAGTTTAATTACTTTTATAACATATTACCTAAAGTTTAACTATTGATTAATGTTTAATCACTGTTAGAGTGACATTAATTCTAAGTGCTTAATTTTCACACTTACAGTTCCATTTGATAGTACACAAGAGTACATAGTACAAAAGTCTTCTGAACTCCATGTAGAATTGGCTTCATATGTTATACCATTCATGACACACTCAACTTGAACACAATGACCACAACATTCGTCAGACTCCGGTGGAGAAGGTCTGTATTCATAGCCCTTCAAAGAGAGAAGATTTTTATTATATCAAGTACATAAATATCTGGGGGGAAAAGTAATGACATATTATACAAGTGTGTCCGGCTTAAAAGTATAATAAAAGAAAAAATAATAACTTGTAAGTTTATTAAGATATTTCCATACAGTTTTCTTCTACTTAAGTAACTAAAAACAATTGTACATACCTAATACACCTCGATATGTGCACTATTAGTAGTATGACAGATGTCCAACCTATATTCAAGCTCCCACCATGTGTTGTACAGCATTACTGGTGCCACATTCCAGAATGCAGCACAAATGCAATGTCATAGATCAGAACAGGAAGGTCACTAACTTGTGTTTGGTACTCTTGAGACTTTACAAAACCCCACAGGAAAAATCAAACTGAGTAATGTCCGTGGATCCAGAGGGCTAAGCGATAGGAGCGCCTCTCCAAAACCAGCTTCCAGGAAACTCATGGTCCAGGCAATCCAACACTTCATGCATGTAATGGTATGGTGCTCTGTCTTGCTATATGGCGTACGTTTTTAGAAGCGATATTGGGCAGAGCCACGCAGAGGGTGTGCGTGGCGACAAGCCAATGGCAGGAGTGCAATGTTGTACAGTTAGGATACTGCGACGTGCAAGTTAAACGCCGTGTTCTGTATTTTTTTATTTTTTTATTATTTTTTTTGCATGCAAGAAGTTTTCATAAAACTTGCCACTTTTAGGTTCATCATAAGATGGGGAAAGACATTTTGAACCTGACTGTCCAAGTCCCATAAATTTCCATCGCCTATAACTGGAGATATCGCTTCTTGAAGAAACACGGGAAACAGCACGTCTCAACACACACACAAACAATAACCCTTTTAATTTCCTTCTGTCTGTTTTTTTTTTTGTTGCCACCGTGTTGACGCTGCTGAGTTGTGTCTTGGAGAAGCTATGGGTGTTAAATTCAGCTGAATATACACAATGACCCTTCATTATCGTCGGCGTTCAGGAACATTGCGGTGCGAATCTGAGTCAGTTTGAGTTCAACGTTTTCGTAGCAAGGGTGGTGTAAAATTGTTTTACTCGTACGCCACGAAGAGCAGTTGGGAGAGCGAGAGGACTCAATAAATCCCTTATTGATTTATTGACTTAATTTATATTACTTCACTTTTCTGCTGCTTCTGGCTAATCGTGAAGATGAGGATGACTGATAATATGATGAAATTGATAAAGGGACACTTACAAACAGCCATTCCCGGGCCGGGATTCGAACCTGGAGCCTCTGGTGTCATAGTGCGCTGTGCAATATAATCCTTATGTTCGATAGTTGTGCAATAGTTATGTGTTCTGTGAGTGTTACTTAATAATGTCGCTCTCGAAACCTAGCACCAGTAGGCTATTACAGGCACCAAGGGTAAAAATAATATGTTCACAAGAGAAAAATCTTATTTTTAAAGTGTATTCTTGCTTCAAGGAATTGGCGTATGAAGAAGTGCATGCTGAAACAGTGTTTTCTCAGAGTCGAGAACTGTGTCACATATTATAAAACAGGGTAAAATATCTACCACAGAAATCGGTAAACCCCTATTCAAATCTCCTGGCAAACATGCTAGAAAATAGAAACGAGAGAAATAATGATGACAACCTTGCAGTTCCTCTACAATAAATATCTTCATCTTCTTTCAGGTACAAGTTTCTCTTATATGCTGCATTGATAGGATATTATAATCCTGTTGTAATATAATTAAGCCTTGTTTCCATATTAAAACCAATAAGTTGCTGACCAAGGCAGTTTATTAAGATAAAACACTTAACACGTAACGTTTCGACCCTGTATCAGGGTCTTCCTCAGACGAAGAACTAAACTAAAATGATGAAATAAACTACACACAGAAAGATTACATACACATAGCAGGGTCACAAGCCACACAACAACAAATCAAGTTGACAGTCCTTATCTATTAAGATTTCTACAAAGGAATTAAACATATCACCTCCTGACAGTAGTTGACTAATGGGTCTACTACACTGACAGGTGATTGGCAGGTCAAGATTAGCCAGAGTCTAAGAACCACCTGCTCACCACTCCCCCACCCCTCCTGCCTTTTTGGTTATGGATGAATACCTCCTCCTCTGGTCTTCTTCTTTTCTCTTCTTTCTTCCTTCTTCATACTTCTTTTTTCTTCATTCCTTTTCTTCATCCTTTCAACTTTCTCTAACACACTCTTCCATTCCTTGTTTATCTTGAGCCCTCCATTCCAATTCATGATGTCTTCTCCTTTCTTTTCTATTTCCTTGGCCTCCTTCCATTTTCTCACTAGTTCTCTCTTCTCTTTTCCTATTCGCCTAGCCGAATCCCATTCAACTTCATGTCCTGTTTCTCTAGTGTGTTTGAATATGGCATTCCTGTCTCTCTTCAATCTCACATCATCCATGTGTTGCTTTAACCTGTCTTTAAGTCTCTTCTTCGTTTCCCCTATATATACACTTTCACATCCTCTGCACTTCACCTCGTAGATAACCCCTTCCTCTTCCTCCTCTCTCTTTTCTTCCTTCTTCTTGCTGGCTATACTTAAAATAGTGCGTCCTCCCTTCCTGTAAGTTCTTATACCCACTTTCCTCAGCACTTTGCATATCTTCTCTGTGGCATCGCCCATACTTCTTACACCAAACCATCTCTCTTTTTCTTTTTCTTCCTTCTCTTCCAGTCCTCTCTCTTTTATCTCTTTCCTCCTTCTGTTGATGTTGTGTCTGTCTTTCTTTTCATAGCCATTCTCTTCTAGTTGTTGAAGTTGTTTTATAATCCTGTGTAGAAATAGTCACTATATTATTTTACTGTACTCAAATATAATGTGAATGCATTACATATAAAAAAGCTGAATATTGGACACAGCGAATTCTTTGTGTTCCCCTTCCGCTAGCAGTTAGTTTGGCAGCAGCGCAAGAACACTGGCTGCGTATTGGCTGAACTCATGTTCCTTCTAAAAGCGGACACCGTATAGGAGATTACACTAGGTGGAAGCTGAGGCAAAGCATGTCCAGGTATGTTCTTGCATTGACAGTTCATTCCGTGAAGAAGAACGGGCCTATGACCCTATGCTGACACTATGATTTCTTACTTCTGGAAATTGTTCAGTTCACACATGCTCCTATGCAATGCTAACAAGTGCTGATGTTTTGCAAGCATGGTAAAAAAAAAACATTTTGAGATCATCTTTCAAACTCTGTACGGCTTATTGTGCTATTAGTTAAATATTACGCATTATGAATTTTTATTTTATTATACTTTTAAGCCAGGCACACTGTACTACAGTACAGGCCACTACAAAGCTCTGAGCCTGTTATGAATAAAACATTAATGACATTTTAGTGTATGGTGCTTATTTAGTAAATGAGTACAGAAGATGAATTCACTATTCTCAGCATTTTCCCATGGTTTAGTTCTGAACTCAAAGATCTAAATTAAACGATTCAATGTTCCAGTAACATGATTAAATTGAAGTAGCTGCACTCAGGAATTCAGTGATGTATCCACACATTGATGCTTCCCATACAGGGGCGCCGAGTTGTCAAAATTATTTGGGGGGGGGCTCTGATCACTGAAATAAATTAATGAATGACTCATTCTCTCCCTTTTTTAAGTTTTGGCCTCAGTGTTCGGAATCTCATAAAAGCCCATGAATTCCTCAAAAATATCATTTTTTTTATTCACAGTTAGAATGCAAAATATTAATTGTCCACGGATGGATATGTCAAAAGTTTCGTCAACCATAATAGCAAAATATTCCCGACTTTTAATATCTGCTACCACGGAATGCAAAACAGATCTCCCTAATATATCAATGATCTCATTCTGAATGTCATATGAGAGCCATTTGTAGCCCGAACGTCCCATCCACTACCCCAGTTCACGCACATCGACTTTTGAAACTCTTTTTAGTAAAAAATTTAACAATACTCATAATTACATAATTAGTATATAGTAATAAGTCATGTGTTTTGCTGTCTCTGGTCACAGCCCCCCCTCCCCCCCAAAGTTGATGGTTTAGCGGTCTCAGCCCCCCAAAGTTGATGATCTAGAACATTTCAAATGTGTATTTAAAGTTAAGTTCATGTGGCACAATTCAGAGTAAACTTTACAAGAGAAGCAAAATAATACATTAGATTCTCTTAAGCAAAATTATTTGGGGGCTCTGCCCCCACATCGTTAACATTGGGGGGGCTCGAGCCCCCCAAGCCCCATGGAGTCGGTACCTATGTTCCCATATCTTGTGGAAAAACATCAATTTTTTTTATTTTTTTACATTTTCAAATTGCCTCACCAACTGAAATCGCCCACACCTAGGTCTTCCATGTGGCCGTTGCACACTACTGAGAGGATTACTGCAGCTCCTATAACAAGTAATATTATATAATATTTTGGGCGTAACTTTATCCCTACACTAACAAACTTTTGCTTTAATTTCCCACAAGTTTGAAAATGATGTCAAAGTGTTTGGTGCACAAAATCAATATCTTACTGAATTAAATACTAATATCAAAAAATAATTTAGCAAATATGTAAAAACAAAATACCTGATCACATTTTGTGATGCAGTCTTGCACTGTCACTTGTTTCTGAGCAGTCCCATCTGGCAATGCAACACACTTTACTCTCTTACATCTGTCCCCATCTGGTGCAGGCCATTCAACTCCAATCTGAAATTTCAATATATGCTATAATGCAAAAATTCTCATGTAACCACTGTTATTTTAACAAACCTTTGAAGATATGCAATCTCTTATTTGTACTTCTGCCTTTGATTCAAGTAACATTGAGGAATTTAGTTTAGATTATAGGTTATCAATGTTGAAATAATTCTAACTACCCCTGTCCTGGTTTTCCACTTTTTGTGCAATCTTGATAATCCTCAAAGTGTAACCTGTATGTTAATAAAGAAAAAGAAAATGGATGCTTGTTTCACAGTTGAGGTATTAGGTTCCAACAATGTAACATTATTGACAAGATAAACAGGACAAGACAAACTGGGGTGAGTTGTGGCTTAGAAAAATAAACTGCATATTAGAAATTAGTCTCACATTTATACTGTATTCACTAAAAAGTAGCAGAAAAATCAAATTTATAGAAACTCCACATGGGTAAAACTGAACAATTCCCTGATATGCCTTTATTAGATAATAAATACACACTATGTACCAGTAATTATGTATGGAGCAGAGACTTGGACAATGACAGAGAGACAAAAGGAAGATGCAGGCAGTGGAGATGAAAGTTTTAAGGAGTATATTGGGGAAGACTAGAAGGGATAGAATAAGGAATGAGGAGATCCGACAGACAGTGGGTGTGTTGAAGCTCCAGGACAATAGATCAGGCACAGATGAGATGGTTTGGACACATGAAGAAGATGGATGCAGAAAGACTGCCAGTAATGCACAAGGAGTGGGAATAAGGCCAAGGGGGAGACCAAGATGTTGGTGGAAAGAGCAGATAGCGGAGAGTGTTAGGAGAAGAGGACAAGATTGGAACACTATGGAAAGAGAGGAATGGTGGAAGACCAGAAGAAAATGGAGTCTTGACTTCTGTGCTGACCCAGCCAGAGGCAGGAAATGGCGAAGGAAGATGACGATGACTATTATTAAGTAGTTTTTTAGTACTAGTTAATCTGTCTCATGCCAATTATAATGTTAAAAAGTGAAGCTTTCCCATGACAATGAACACACACCAGGGTGTGGAGATAGGATGTCATGCATTTGTTCTTTATGAGCCTCTGGACAGTGTAGCAGAAAACACTGTTGCTTTGTTAGTGGTCCTGGGTTTGATTCCCAGTGGGGGAAGATTGCACAGTAGTTCAGATTAAACTGTAGGGCCAGTCTCATTTAGCCAATCTGAGCACACAGTAAAATTAAAGCAAACATTAAATTTCTTTGTCCACATACCCACTGATGAAAGGCTGAGTAGGTCCCAGAGATACATATGCAGATATATTAACAGAAACATTTCTTGAAACAGTCCACCCCAGGAATCAAACCTGAGCCTCATTACCAACTGGACCACTAAAATTCCTACCTCCCCTACCATATTGTATGAAAATAGAACAATGGGACCAGAACTGGAATTATCTACAAATAATATCTAAAAGAAACCCAGTCAATAACAATTGTACAGCCACAAGAAAAATGCTGTTGTTAGGTACTTACTGAAAATATGCTTAAATTCCTACAATCTTGCATTGTCCCTTGCATTTTGATTTTTAACTTTACATGGCTTGTCTGGCAAGGAAATTATAAATGATTGGAATTACAGAAACAACAGAAATTTTCTTCTGACTGCATTATACTGAGAGTATGTGTTAAAAGTATTATAAATCAAAATTTTCAAACAACAATTTACCGCATAAAAAATATCTCCTTCTAAACATGCTACTCTCTGCAACTTGGGGCAGCATCTACTTGGTACTCCAACTTCCTCAATAATGTAATGTTCAGAATCTGGTTCATCTTGTGGCAATGAACATTCTCTAGTTTTGCAGTTAATGGTGAATTTTCCAGTACTTTCGCTAACACACTCACATTTATGGCATAGACCATCATTCCACGTTGAGTTGACCTGTAAGATAAAATGCATAGTTTTTCCGTTATCTCATTAGTAACCACACATTAACTATATTTCATGAACTTCATGACAATATCTGCACGCCTATAAATTCTCAGCAGTACACAAAGGGTACTGTTAAAAAAGTGGACTCTTCATGCATGCATACAAAAGCATCAGTTGCGCGGAGAATGCATTTGTGTATATATGTACAACAAACATTATCCTAAACAAATTTCTTAAAACAAAATACAGGGTCTCCAAGAATGAATGGTGGGCTTTCATGAAGTCTCTGTGTAGTATGTAGTATGTGTAATGGATTGAGAGTGCTTTTATTTAATTCAGTCACTCAAAATGATTGCGTTCATGTGTTTTTATTTTCTGTCATTGTTGTTGTCATAATAATAATGTTATTGGTGTTAAATTCATTTTTTTTGGGCCCATTCTTGTTTGTTGAAAGTAACATCAACTCCACTGCGTACATGAACATGCTACAGAACTTTGTGTTCCCTCAAATTGAGCAAATGGAAATGGAAGATACAGAGTTGCAGATCCTCTTTCAACAAGATGGAGCACCGCCCCACTTTGCAAATTATGCGTGAGAAGAGTTGAATCGTCGATTTCCATAACGGTGGATTCGCAGAAGTGGACCCATCCCATAGCCCGCAAGAAGTTCTGATCTTACTCCATTAGACTTCTTCCTCTGGGGATATGTAAAAAATGAGGCTTACAGTGAAAAAATTGTTAATCTTGACCACCTCAAGGAAAGAATCAGGCAAATAATAGCAAGCATCACTCCAAATGTTCTTGCCAGAATGTGTTCTGAAACTGAATATCGCTATGATGTGTGTCATGCTGTTAATGGTGCTCGTATTTAAACTTACTAATGTTGTTCATAATATTTATGAGTGACTGAATAAAATAAAAACACTTTCAATCCATAACACATAATACATACTTCACAGAGACCTCAGGAAACCCCACCATTCATTTTCAGAGACCCTGTATTGTGATTGTAAAATACTGGCAAACGTTCTGTTTATGTTTAAAAATGACATTTTTTAAACATGTATCTTTCGTAGTGTATACATGTTGATTTTTGCTCAGAAAACAAATTTTGTATTACATGAATCAACTACTTACCTCTTGTAATACCAAAAATCTCTCATTGCTACTGAGTTCCTTTTCCATTCCTGAAGCATCTATATCATATCTTGTTTCATATATGCATGCATTTGGTGGCACTGAAAGAAGAAATAATCTTGGATATAAAATATTAGCTAAAAATAAATTCAAGGACAACCTTCATGAATATTCCCATAAATACTACTATTAAAGTAATACAGTGAACTCACTTTAATTTGAAATTCAAGAGGACACAAGAAAACCAAATTAGCCAAAATTCAAATTGACAAACATGCATTATTAAAGAAAATCAATGAAACAAAACTACTGATCTCCAGTACAAACAAAAATTATGATAACACAGTGGACCTTACTGTTGTAAATATTGCCTTATTTTGTGCATAGTCCTATAGCGCATGCTTAAAACAATTCTTCTCTCAATAGTAAGCTACCAGTAGACATCAGTGCATTAACAATCACATCCACATGTAACAACATTAGCTCTTCATTTTCATTTATTGTGTGAAACTCACAACGTTTGCTTGATATTCAATATACCATTGTGAACAATGTACTCTGACTCATCACAACTGACAACTAAGGGCAGATAAGAAGACTTCCCCAAATCCAGTGGCGTGCATACTAGGTAAGCTATTGAAGCACTGCTTCGGTATGCAATTCGAATTTTGCATAATTCCCAGGATACTTAGACTCCCTGAAAGTGTTGAGAGCAGTGGCGAAGCTAAGGTGTAAATACTGGGTAGGCTGAAAAATCTGCTTATATTTTTTTATATACAGCAGGTCCATGCGTCGATTCTTGTTGGTCGCAAAAGTATCAATTACTCTTTCCTTGAAGCCTTGATCAATAGAAAGTTCTTTAACCAGTTGTTTTTTTTTCAATGGCTATTGCACTGAGACTGAGAGAACTTAATCTTTCATTTTTCATTGAATTACGGAGATATTTTTTTACTCTCTTGAGGGTGCTCATACTTCTTTCGGAGGAAGCTGTTGTAACAGAGAATGTCAAGACCAACTTGATAAGTTGTGTTACTTCTTTGTAGATTGTTTGAAGATCATTGCTAACTATGAATTTTAGAAGATCTGCAGGAGGTAAATGCTTTTCTTCATCAGCATAGATATTCATTAAATCATTTTCTAATCGTTCTTTGTTGAAAAATGGATATGTGGACAGAAGGTTATTTAATTTCATCACAGGAAAATGTAGTTTATATCCACCAAAGCTATTTTGGTCTAGCAATTCAACAAATTTTATCTTTTCAAGATCTCCAAAACGTATTTCCATTTGTAGAGTCAGTGTCTCCAAGGTTTAGCACGAAGTCTTGTTCACTTACATTTATTTCACTGCAAATCCTCTTAAGAGTTTTCAACACATAATTTCACAGTATTATATTTTTTTAACATAAATACACTATGTGACAAACACATAAACACACGCGCGCATGCACTTGAAGTAAATTAACGTTCAACAATGTGAACGACGCACTTTGCACAAGAAGACTAGAAGCACAACAGGTTGGTTCTGAGGCTAGCCACTTTCACCCAGCGAATCGGCAGTCCCCTCCCCTTACACTCCCCTTCCACCTACACAGAGCTCACGCTGTAGCTGCCTTTTAACGTGAGACTTTTCGTCAAAAGCCTCACAGTTCGGACCGAACGCGCTCTCCACTTTCTCGCCTGACTGACGAGATATCTGGAAGGATCGGCGGAACCAAACGTTCGGATTACATAGTTTAATTCATTTTAACGAACTTTGATTGTTACAGGGTACAAGAACATTTTAATTTCAACATTTTTTGGGCAGGCTAAGCCTCGAAAGCCTTATAGGAGCTTCGCCACTGGTTGAGAGGCATTTTTGCAGAGCCTGTGAAAGACTAAAATGCCACGAATCAGTGACGTGCAGTGTTTTTATCAAGGCAAGCTTGCCCCTTAATGTACTATTGTTTATTTAAAAATTATGTATTCAATGCTTCGGCTATCTAAATGGTCACCGCACGGTACTGCCCAAATCATTCGCTACTGGGGGTTCAAGGATGAACACCTGCACACAAGAGGGGTTGGCAATCCCAAGTTATTCATAGAAACATTCTCTTCTCTGCTTCTGTCCCTGGATAGCTACTGTCAAATTTTAGGTTTGAAAATTCAAATTGTATATGAATTTTCAAGGTTGGTTTCATTAGGAATTTCAATGGAAATAAACTTCTATTTGAATTATCCAAGCTTGAATAGAGTTCACTATACATAAATCTTTTACTCTAATTTATATTCAAACATGGATAAAATGATCATGTAAAAATAGAATACTGTGTTACTTGCAAAAATATCCTATAGACACTACTGCCATTCAAAAGTGGCTATGAATCATTGAACCATTCAATTTTTTTACAACCATATACATTTGATTATAAATCTGCAGTTATTAACAAATTGTAAATGGTTACCACAATCATATTCAGGACAACAGCCCTTTTCTGATGCTATAATCCTCTCATAAAACTTGGGGCATGATGGCTCTTCTGGGCACTCTTCCTTGAAGCACTGCTGATCCATGATAGGGCAACACCCACTGTCATTCATCACAAATTTCATACCAGGAGATAAAAGTTCAATTTCTAAACCAGAATCCATTGGAGGACAATCACTTCTTGGTACACACTCTGGAATGGAATTGCAATTTCATAACTTGAACTACAATGAATATTATGCTGTTCATGATAATTCTATATTTTCTAGCAAATATAAGACCTGTTCTTGAAATGTTACAATTCTTGTATTTAAATTATTATTTTCTTCAACTTCTCATGCCAGTATGATAAAAACAATAAACAATTACTACAATAATTTAAAATTTGAAGTTTTACTTTATAAGTACATTTGTACTTTTTATTATGACTGGAAGTAATTTGTAAGACATTTATAAACCACAAATTAATTTTAGTAGATTAGTACTTTTATCATCTTACAAGTTTCATAGTGATTTCTTACTAACTTACTGACTAACAAATAATGTGAAATTAAGGCTTCATTTTTTGTTCACTATATTTTTTTTGTTTGCTATATTTTTGGTTTTCAGTTTTAAGTTTGAGATAAAAATTTGTTACAGATAGCATTCATTTTTCAGCTAAAACCCAATCCCTTTTTTAAACATAACAAAAAAAATGGGTATATAAATTCTTGAAAATATGCAACTTTGCATTCTAACTTGCTTATTATGATTGCATTGTAGTTTATTTTTATTGTTGGAGAAAGAAAATATGTTAACTGCAATACATGGGATTTGTTTCACATTCAAGCACTTTTGTTGTATGTATTTTTTCACTTCTTTCACCATCACACATTATTCAACACATCTTACCACAAACATATTCTGGGCATCGTCCTTCAATGTCCATCAGTTTCAACACTTGATTATGACCACATGCAGGTCTTGACGGTGGGAGACATGTTGGTGCAGGTGTTGGCTCAGGTTCTGGAAAAGGAAAATAGCAATACAGATTAATAATTGCATCTTACGGTTAATTTCTATCTTCAATAGCATTGCTAAGAAAATTATATTTTTTATATATACTGTGCCTAAATATGTGCAATGATACAGATAAATGTTTACTTGATAATATTAACACAATATTTAAATTCATACTAGCATATATTTATGTGAAAGTTTAATGCACACTGACATAACTTTTAAGTTGGTGGAAATACCGGGTGTCCCAGAAGTCTTTCCCTGATTACAAACTTTATTGATATCCCCGCTATATGCAATGTAGAAATGTGAAAGTGGTGCCAAAATATTGGAAAACTAACCAAGTTTTTTTTGTTCCAGGTTTCAGTAACGTGGCTGTAGTGTAGCAGTGTCAGTGCCCAGGAAACCAGAAATGTTACAAATTCCACATGCTTTACCAGAAATTTATTTTAGTTGCTTTATATGATTTCTCCATTGCATTTACAGTTGTATAAATAAGAATTTTTCACAAGGAATATACTGAAAACAATAAAATACTTTCCAATAGAAACCAATTCATTACAATTGACCAGTCGGTTCCAATTGACAATTGACCAAGTTCCGATTGACCAATCGGTTCCGATAGAGTGCCTAAAAACTCATATTGGCTGTCGGAACCAATTGGAATTTCCAGCTGGGCCCAACTGGAATTTTCTATTGGTTCAATTGGATTGAATTGGTTTCAATTGGAATGTATCAGTTTCTATCAGATGCCTAATATAGCTATTGGAATGTATTGGTTTCAATCGGAATCTCAACTTTTGTGGATAGGGATTTTGCAAAACTTTTACAATATACTCTGCATAAGGCAGATATTGTTAAAGATGCAAGACCATTAACTTATCACCATCATCATCGTCACCTTGTAATTAAGGTGTCCCCGATTCGATACAGGGTGGAGGCACATAGTGGCTTGGATCCCACTTTAAACTGTAGGTCCAGTACCGATTAGCCTTACTGTGCAGTTGCTTTAGTTAAATTTGTGCTTACCATAGAGATAAGCATGGGTGCATTTTTTGCACATATGTTTAGTTTAGTTTATTTGTGCCAAAAGACTACCGTGTGTACAAATAATAGTACATGGTAATATAGGACATGTAAATACATTAATGGATTGCACACAACATACAATGTGGCCGTGGTGACTCAGTCGGTAACATGTCTGACTACCATGCTAAAGGTCCCGGGTTCGATCCCCGGCCGGTTCAAATCCGGGAACTTTTCTAACGTTGGAAGCGGACCCGGTGCCCACCCAGAGTCGAATGACATGGGTACCTGATGCTGATCACATCACCCCCACTCATGACCAGATCAAGAAAGCGTGGGGCATTACCCCCACACCCCCTATACGCCTTCATGGTGTAGTGCTAAGCACAGGGGAGCAGTTTACCTTTTTTTTATACAAGTACAAGAACATTACCAAAAATTGTTAAAAATCAGCCTTACACAGGTATTACAACAAAATCACATGATGTATACTATGCTGAATGATTGAGGGAGGGGGGGAGCAGACATCTGACATGTTAATTTTAACTTATATAAGACATTGCAGAACAGTGTTCTCACATGTGTCTGAACCAGTGCCTCCACTGGGTATCAAACCTGGCCGTCCTCTTTATTACAAGCCAACCACATTACCACTACACCATTGCGAAGGCACATAATCTGTATACTGAAATGCTGGATATTCAAAAATATAATAGACTGCCATATTTCTTAAGAGAACCAACAAGGAATGCAAACAACTGGGAACTAGATCATGTAAACAATAAGTAGAATCAAGGTGCATCTTACCACAAATATATTTTGGACAGCAATCATTCCCTGTGCCCGGCACTTGAACTGCATTAAAACCTATTTCACATAAGGTTCCTTCGAGTGAACACGTGATTTTCTCACATTGCTTTCCAAACTCTAAGAAATAAAAGATATGATTTCTGCATATTACTTTGCATGCAATGCTTAAGAGATGAAGGAAACAGAAACACGTAATGTAAAATATACATAAATAAGGTTGTGTGTCTAGTTAATTAGTTTTGAAGTCACATCACTGCTGTTATGCTTCATGTAGACAAAAAAATAATTTTTAATGCTGTCTAGTGATATTAACTAGTAAATGGTATTTTACAAGAAAAGCAATATGTGTACAAATGTTCTGAGCATCTACCATGATGAATTTCCTTCCATTATAGTATAGTATTAATACAATTAAATTCTACTCACATTTATTTACAAACAAAAATTACTACTGATAATGTTGAATTTCTAAAATAGCAAAACATGCTGTAGAATATATAACATAGTTAACAAGAAGATTTAGATCCTTTTTAAAGTGAATATAAAAAAACATGTCATATGAGTGAAAACCTTGGAAGCATATTACATTAAAATTTATATTTTATTAAGTACATAGCTTAAAAATGCTTAATTAAATTTATTTAAAGTTATTCCAGAGTTCTGCATAAAACAATGATAACAATCTATGACCACCATAGCTGTTCTAGAAAAATAACATGATTAATTAAAAAAAAATTCAGGTACAAGATATGTGTTACATGTTTCTAGTTTGTGAACTTTAGTTTAAATAATATAGTTTCAATTCAGGTTATGCAATACTGTTTAATGAAAGAGAAAGTATTAGTAATATAACTTCCTACCTGTGCAATTGCATACAGTACAATTGTCAGCATTCCAAACATCTCCAAAGTAATGATCTTCATCATCACATGGTTTACACATTAAAGTATCCACACATTCTCCATTCTTGAGGACCTATAGATCAATGCAAAATTAGAAATATTTATTCCATGTATACAAAAATCTCACATGCACTCAGAAAGAATGTAGTTATGATTTTCTTTTACAATATAATCGCGATAGAATGACATTCAAAGCATATTTTTGATATTGTTCTCAAAGAAATGCATGTCAAGAATGTGAAATAAAAATAACACAAAATATTACCATTCAGATCGCTTTGTATCTAAAAAAAGGTAAAGTTTTCCATGCTCGTTGCACTGTGCCATGAAGGCACATGTATGTGGATGTGGCCATTTTTCGGAGGTGATGTGATCAGCGCTGCACTCTGCCCACCTTTACCCCTCCAGGCTGTCCCCAGGTACCCATTTATTAGAAGCTTGGTGAAACCCAGAGCCATTTTTATGTAGCTAAAAGGTTAGAAAAATTTCCCCCTTAGATCACCCATCCCGGAAATCAAACCTGGGTCTCCTCTGTGGCACTCAGATACCCTACTGGTTGGACCACTGCAGCTCTTTTACATATAAATTTACAAATATTATATCTTAAACTCCTAACCTACATACTGCATTAATATTATGATAGTAGGGTGTAAGGAGTGACTCTATCTAGACACACCCAAATGTCAAACTAATGAGGCTCTGGTACCTGTCTCTGTGAGACTTGTGTTGTGTTCTGTCCAAGTGAGTTTGTGATTGCGTATCAATCCATAGGATTATTCTTTATTTTATTTTAACTTTCTCTAGAAGCTTCAATTCACCAAGGTTCATTCACTTGTTTCCTCTAGCTGTCCACTCCTCTCGGGTTTTTGAATTATGCGCAGTCGAGTGTTAAGCAGACTTCCACTTCCTGATATACTGAGGCTACAAGGCTTACAACAGGTAAACAAGTAGTAAGCTGTTTACAATAATAGGAAGGTAAAAACTCATGTATCAGCATATAGGAAGTCTGCACGGACTGGGGTTTAGAGGAGCGGACAGACTGGCAGGGGACTGACTTTTCAATTTGATAGAGACAGGCAAGAGCACTTAGAGGAGGAGAGCAGTCTGCCTGACTTAGGTGAACTACCTACTAAGCCTGGAGAAAGAAAAGTTTCATTTTACTCTTCGATATTAACTTCATCATCATTCTTCTAAGTGTAGACAGGTATTTATCCTAATCCTTACCATGTATGATTCGGATTGAAGGTTTTAAAATCCAACGTGTGACTATTTGCCATTTCTAGTTGTTTAACGTATTTTATTTCAGTTGTGCCTTTTGCTGCCAAGCATTTAACTTGTTGTTATGGCAAGTGCTTTCATCATTAATGAGGATGAGTGATGATTAGCTACATCATCCATTGGGAGTGGCAGGTTCAATCCCATCCTTCTTTAGAATGATACGAATAAAGAATAATCCTATGGATTGATACGATTGTCCATTTTCGTCCATCTTATCTTATCAACATTCATCTACATTTTTGCAATTAGCCAAAAGTGTTAGAAAAGTGAAGTACAATAAAACGAATTAGTCAATATTATGTTTTTTTCTTTCATTCTAATGAACTTCAGTAATAGGTTATGTAAAACACACCCACACTCTCACTCACACACAGAATCACACCCATGTACTTACCTGTCCCATAGGGCAGAAACATCCTTCTACAAGATCCAGACTACAGTCATTCAATGATACCTCAATTGAGTTATAGTTATCACACGTCTCCTGGCAATCTATTCCACAAGCATGATATTCAAAACCTACAAAAAAAAGTGTAAAGATAAATACAAAGATCTCTATGATTATCTATTTATATTAAAGCCCAACCCATACTACCTTAAACCAATATTGAACAACCCCCCTCCCCACCTCAAAATATTTAGCATGTTGGATTCATGCGAGTTCAGAAATAAAAATTGGCAACTCATTTTCAAATACTATTTCTAAGTTTTACAAAAATTAGGGATGGGACAGACTAATCGGTACTCTATCAGTATCGGCTTATATAGGCATATCGGTGTATTGGTTTATCGGTAAAATTACCAATAATTTTACCAATCCAATATATCGAAAAATATCTTATAATTTAGTGCAAAATTGTGCCGTTTTGTTATAATTTTTATGGATAATCTCCATGTCCCACTATTTAGAAAAGTAAAAAAAAAAAAGGTAAAGTGCTCCCCTGTGCTTAGCACCACGCCATGAAAGCGTGTAGGGGGTGTGGGGGTAACGCCCCAAACTTTCTTGATCTGGTCATTAGTGGGGGTGATGTGATCAACATCATGCCCCTGACTGCCTTTACCCCCCAGGGTTTCCCCCAGGTATCCAAGTCTTTCGACGCTCGGTGGGCACCGGGGCCGCTTCCAACGTTAGAAAAGTTCCCGGATTTGAACCGGCCGGGGATCGAACCCGGGACCTTGAGCATGGTAGTCAGACGCGTTACCGACTGAGCCACCGCTAGAAAAGTATATGTCCAAATATGCAACTTCATTTGCACTGAAGTCAGCTGGAAACAAACATTTATTAAGGAGGTCAATGAACCATTCAGGTTCTTCAAGAACCATTCGGAATTTTATATCGGATCAGTAGAATATCAGTTATCAGCATCGGTAAAATGTATATCAGAACTTGCCCATCCCTTACAAAAATACAACTTTTAGACAATGCTCAGAGATCCATTTCCTGGAACAATTGAGCAAAAGTTACAAATATTTACAATTTCTGAAACTTGTGTAAAACTGGTTTTACTCTTGAAATCACAGTCTGCCTGTGGGAGTGAAGCTGCACAATGGAATAGATCAGGTACAGTAGAGACAGTTTGAACAGAACAGCAATAGAAAAAACTGCCAGTGAGAGCATACACTGCCCAAAGAGTGGGCAAAGGGGCAAAGGAAA
This sequence comes from Lepisma saccharinum, assembly GCF_977018435.1. Taxonomy (NCBI): domain Eukaryota; kingdom Metazoa; phylum Arthropoda; class Insecta; order Zygentoma; family Lepismatidae; genus Lepisma; species Lepisma saccharinum. The sequence continues at coordinate 12,603,000 of NC_139232.1, forward strand.
TAGCAAGATGTCAGTGGAGAATGTGAGAAGAAGAGGACAGGTTCAAACGCCATGGAAAGAGAAGAATGGTGGAAGATCATAAGAAGATGGAATGCAGGATGACCTGAATGGAGGGAGGGGGGGAGGGGGGAGGTAGGGGCTAGATTCAAAATGTGGAGTGAAGAGAGCATCACAAATGTTGGAGTATTTGATGTGACCACCAATGGTAGTATTGCAACTAGATGTGCAATTATAGTGTTGCAGTATAATGATCCAAAATAATAATAATAATATAAAAAATTAAACTCACCAATAGAATCACTGACCCGACAATCAACAACACAGCCAATTACAGACAAAGGCTGTCACATGGTGTACAGCTTGATGCTTATTGTTTACAATACAATTCTCAGAAGTATTTGAATAGTACTGTATTCTGCAAATTAACAATGTTTTCAAAATCTCTTTCATCACTTTCTTATACCAGTACCATTGAACAGCCATGATAATCTTTAGAAAATATTTCATTTAGAAATATTATAATTAGATGTAAGCCAGACATAAAATAATGAAAATAGAAATATTATGTTAGAAAATTATGTATTTATAACTTAAGTGATACATATTATCAATGATTCTTGTAATGAAGATCATGTCTGAATGAGTTAACAAAAAAAAAAAAGGTGGGCATTTTCACATCATGACTGCAGGACAGGGGTTAAAAAGAATGGACTGTCCCAAATAAATCAGGACATCTGATAGTCTTGCATCAATGGTTATAAAACTAAAATTACAAATATTGCAGACTGCAGACTTCTGTAGCCTGCCTTTCACCATAAACAACCCATACACTTATGTTATCCACCACAAACAATTAAACTTAAAGGAACCAAAAAGCAAGGACAAAATCGAATTTCTTGTTAAGTATGAAAAATCGTCAATGTTATTTTCATAGATAGACATTAAAATATATCATAGTTCAAGGGGGGCCATAACTCCTTGTACCCCCTTTGGGTATGAGCCTGTGGCGAGGCTTAACTTTTGCACCAATATAGCCAGAGCCATGAAGAAAGGGGAGAATTTTTAAACTTATACATAACTAAATATTAGAGTATTCCCACCTGATGGACAAGTATATGGACAGAGATTGTCTGATCTCCAATTTATGCACAATCCAACTTCCAAGCATTTCTCAGCATAAGATTCTATAATGCGACATGCTGAAGCCTGTTGGTTGGTACTGTGACAAGCATCGAAGTGGCAGTCTTTGAGGAAAGGTTCTGGATCCACAACTGGATGACACTGAAAAGGCAATAACAATTATTTGAACAAATAAATGAAAATTTGAAATTCACTACATAATGGTAATACCCTAATTTAAAAACTTTACTGACAGACTATTGACATCCAATTTAATGGTGAGGTAATGAAATAAGCAATGGCAAATAATTGTCTGTCATGTTTATTACTTTAGTAATTAGTAGTTTTTGTTGTTGTTTGTGCATGCATTAAATATCACAGATGTAATCCACAAACGTGATATAATGGATGAAAATAAATCAGATGAAATCAAATCAAATGAGTCCTTGTATACAGGGCTTTTCAAAATGATTGTCAGTATTTTCTGAAGCTATTAATGATACTGTGTTATTAGAAAACTAATGTTGCCCCTGCACTCTATTTAGAAACTGACAAAGTTTATGTGTGTGTCTTGTTCTTAATATATAGTTGCATCAACACCCACCAGAGAGCAGTTTTGCACCTAGTGGTAGGCATGAACATTGAGGAAATGATTAATGTGAGTGATAACTTTGTTGGTAAACTGAGAGGCTAGATTTCATGTTTCTGATAAGGTATATAAACACAGTTTTCGAATTTGCAATATAGAAAATCTGTGTGTGATTGTTGAAAATGAGCAGAACTCCCCCAAAGTCAAACAGTGACTTTATTGACATTTCTTGACATGTTAACCAAATGGCTTATTGCACAGTTGAATGAGGACAGTTATACCTCCATTATGCAGTTGAATGGAGTCCCGCCATATTTTCACATGAGAGTGGTTCATCGAATTTAGAAAGAAAGATGACCAGAATCTCCTACCCTGCACCTAGCTCTCCTGACCTTTCACCCTGTGATTTTCTTTCCTTCTGGGGTTACATAAAGGATGCTGTTTGTGTTCCTCATCTACCACAGTCCACGCCTTCTCACTACCACTACCCACCATTTTGCAAAAACTGGCAGGTGTTGAAAAAACTATATATTAAGAACATTAGACACACAAAAACTTGGTCAATTTCATCAAACCCCGGCAATCATTTTAAAACCCTATTTCTCAAGTTGAAAATTACTCCCTCTGTCCCATAATTATTGTTTGGTACACCTTTGTTTGTTGTCCCATAATAATTGGTAATCGGCTGGGCGGTATTTGTTGCTCATTGCAATAAGGTTACGTTGTTCCTCTTCACAATCTTGAAAACTGATCTTCTGTGCCTCTCCTCCTGCGTGTGCTTTCCATCTGCCTCTTCGTCTGTAATTCCTGTACTACCATTTTGGCATACCGGACTATAATTATGGGACAGAGGAATTACATACTTATATTTTTTTGTCAGTTTTTTATATCTTTTCAACATTTAAGATTTGTTTCAAATATTCCCTTTATGTCAGGAAATCTAATCCATTTTATCTTTAGCATGTGACATTTTAAAAATATTCTGAGAACTGTGTGTTTGAAAACAATTAAAAATATCCTTGACAGTATTGCACGCTAGAGTGCATATTGTACATTTATAAAATTGAAATCATTTTTTAAACATATATCCTAACTTAATGTATACTTTACCTGTCCAAACAATTTTGGGTCTTGTATTGTCAAACATGGATCATTATCAGCTGGAATCTCTGTGCAGTTGCTAACTGAAAGCACCATGCATCTTTCTTCACTGCCAACAACTGCAATAAAATTAAATAATTACATTAGATAAAAGTATTAACACAGAGATATAGAAAAATGATTCGTGATAAGAGAAGCTTATTTAAAAAATTATATTAATTAAAAATTATGATTAACACATTTCTCTTTCATCAAATCCTTAATTCAATCTTTATGTACAGGTATATAGATATTTGTTAATGTGGTACATTGCGACTTTTACTTATATTCTTCACAATTCTTTTCCAATGCTATGTTACCAAACAGTTTTTTCTTTTTCTTGTATGTACGCATTGCTTGCATTGTAGAATTATTTTCCTGTAGTTTATGGTTATTACAAGCATCAGAAAACAGTTTTTCGTTGTGACGTTTCAGAACACACGCTTCCTTCATCAGACATGAAGGGAGCATGCATTCGCCTGAAACGTCACAACGAAAAACTGTTTTCTTATGCTTCTAATAACCGTAAACTACAGGAAAATAGTTGTTTCTTTAATATAGAATCCCCATTTAGTAATGGTGAAGCTATTGACCATGTGTGACAAAAGTCTTTCATGTGACTATTTAGGCAGGGACTACCCTTATTTCTGCACATAGGCAGCTAGCAAGTAGGTACAAAATGAGTGCCAAGTGAAACAACTCTGGAGATTTATTTCTCTTGTAGTTTACAGTTGTTACAAGCATGTAAACACAATTTTTGATGTAATGTTTTGGAAGAACAGTATTCATCAGACATCTTATGAAGGAAGTGTGTGTCCTGAAACGTTACAACAACAACAATGAAAAGGAGATGATACATGGTAATGTTCACACAACCTTCAGCTCTGGTGAGCTAACAAAACCTCTCACCAAGAATAAGAAACATATGCTGAAGACCCATTAATTTTATGCTTGTACAAGATCAAGTATTGGGTAGACCAACAGTAAATTATAACCAATGCAGTAGAATAGAAAAGTCTATTTAGCAGGGGTGTTTAAACTATTGGGTAGCTCATACAACCAACCTTTGTCCAATGATGATAAAAAATAAAAATGAAAAAGATGGAAAATAATACAGTAAAAAGGATAAAAATCTATAGTTAATAACTAAAATACGTCACAAATAGGAATAACCTATGTGTTTAATACTGTCTTATTTTAAAATTTTGAAAAAGTGGTAAAGCATTTTATGCACAGTTACAATGATAACTGATATTCTTTCTACCAATCCATTATTAAACGATGGACACTCCAAGAAGAACCAGAATGGTTCATCAACATTCTTAATTAATGTATGCAACTAGTCAAATGCAATAGGTTTCAGTTTAGGAAAAGGAATGCTATATTTAGGAATTTACTTTACAAGACCAGAGGTTACATAAGATTCTACCTTCATATTCATAAAAAAACAACAACAAAATTTACACTAAATTAAAGGCTATTTATGAACACAGCAGATCACTAAATTATTGAAAATTTTACACTAATATGCCTACAGTGGGAATCACTGATAGACTGCTGATTAATATGTTCTCTCCCTAGATTTTGTTAACAACACAGAAAATTTGGAAATTATTGTTAAATTTGAAAAGAATGAGTGAAAAATTTATGAATTTAAAGTACTAGTGTATAATCTGCAATGTATAAAAACTCTTTCTCTAAAGTTATGATTGATATTCTTCATTTATGTTAAAATATGGATATCCTTCTCGCTAATTCACATGCTATTGTATCATGCCGCAGGCATGAGTTGAACCTAGGATCCGGGCATCATAAACAAATAAGCTAATCATGTTATAAAAAGGGTCCCCCTGAAGCATTGAAAAAGAGCGTCTTAAAAGCTAATTACGACAGCGACCTTCAGTGAAGTTGGAAAACAACCGCTGACATTGCATTAGGCCGACATAGTACGAAAATCAGCATTTTTTTTTCCAGATTCGCCGTTGCCAAAGGACGCGATAGTTCGAATTTCATTTAAATAGATCACGAGAGAAAATCACTTACTTAGTTGTCTTCCGTTTTCCGTCACATGAAGTAGTTACAAAAGAACTCAGTTTCTAATTGTTTTCAGTTTACGTTGAATCCAGTTATCGCGAGAGAGCTCCACAGTTGTATTAAGTTTAGGAAAAGGAGCGAACGAATGATCGGGAAGTTAAAGTTTATCGTTTAGAATATCAGTCTATGAAAGTACAGAGTTTGGAGCCCGGAGTTGCTCCCTCGTCCGTTTTATTACAGAGTAGGGCTACATCGCAACGAGGACCAGCGGAGAAGAGATTGCAGCAGAACTACATTCCTTATGTCTTTCCTCACCCTACCTGTCCAGTCGATAGAAGTGTTTTTATAAGAAATCGTGTTTAGTGCTTCATTTATCAGGGGTGTCACCCCTTACCCTTTATGTTCCTCTTGCTTAGCAAGCAAGTGGCCAATGGCTGTCATAGTCTATCAACGATCCCCCAAATATTTGGTCTTTAGGTGCTATGTATAAATTGATGAACTGCACAATTTATCAATTTCAGTGCTAATGAAATTTCTTTACATGTAATCAGGTAGAAAACAGCAGAACGAGTTGTACACAATACTCCTAATTTCTAATGAACGAGAGAAAAAATATTTACATATAGGAAATGATTACAATTAATTTTATATTATACTGTAGATTTTGAAGTTAGCTAGTACCCCTACTATTATATTCTATAAATATTCAATCAGGGAGCATTATGAATAACAACTAAAGTAAATTTATGCAAATATGTTACTAAAATTAATATTTTGTGTCTCTTTTTTGTTTCAGCATATTTTCTGATATGTTTGATTCCTGACTTGACGTGTGCTTAACTAAAAATATATATTTAAAAATAACTAATAGTAGGCTTGTTCCTACTTACTTGGTGGGGGATTTTCAACCAGCCATGTTAGTGCAAAATCATCTGTATTAGTGGTGTATTCATTGTCACTAGTTTTGTGCTCTTCTGTAACTTCTTGGTTACAATTCCCTGTAAAAAAAAAAAATGAATAGCTTATGAAGTGCAAAAACAATTCCATAACTAAATAAAATCGAACTTTCCAAATAATTTTACAATAGAAATTCTTGTATTTGTATGCATGTTGTCATTAAGTAAGTATTTAATTATGTCACAATTTCAATGCGACATTAAGATCAATCTGCAAGGCCAGTTTAGGAACATGGCAGTATTAAATGTTCGGTATGTGCATTATACAAGTCAGCTGTAGGTAGTTTTTATACAGGGTGTATCATAAGTGATGGTCATAAATGAAACCAGAGATACATAGCGTCAAACACAGACAAAAGTTCCTCTTCCACTTTTCTGAGAGATGCTCAGTGTCGGAGCTAGACACCACCAAAAGTGTGGGATGTACAGTTCACACCTCTGTAGGACAAGTACTATGGCAGTTAGAAAGGCAGTTCCAAAGAAATCATAAAGGAATCTTATGCACTCTACCAGAAACACACCATGGGAGATCTGTGGGACTTAATGCGGAAGGAACTCCACATAGGAAATGGAAAGAATACATGAAAGGGGGTATCTGAGGAAGCAGGTGGACGTCAATTACATGATATCCAGATACCATTCACAATTACGGAAACTTGATAGACGAAACCGGGATAATTTTAGCATGGTTGCGTTGCCGGAGGGGCAATGGGTATAGCAACACCGACAGTAAATGCAAGGAAAGTGCTCATTGGCTTACGAATGTCATGGGAAAACATTGTGGTTGAATGTGACCTCACATGGGAAATAGTTTCAAGGAAGGTATTAAAAAAAATACCCTCAACACGTATGATACACTTTACTTCACAGGTAGAACACTGTACAAGAAGTTTCAGCAAGTGCTCAAAATGACTTCTGTTCATTTCCACACAATAGCGCAACCGCCGGTGTAGTGAATTCCACACTCTTTCCAATATCCTCAGTGTATTTCGTATTTGTACACATGCATCAATCACACGTTCCTCTAACTCGGCAACATTATCGACAGGAGAGCTGTACACCATGCTCTTCATTTGACCCCAAATACAAAAATCCAATGGTTTTAAAACAGGTGACCGTGGTGGGCACAATACAGGTCCCGCATGACCTATCCAGTGCCGACCATAGCGTCGCGTAAGGTGCCGCCACACAGGTAAAACAAAATGTGCTGGTGCCCCATCGTGCATGAACCACATACACAACCGCTGGTGAAGGGGAACATCTTCCAGGAGGCATGGAAGATGATTATGTAGGAACTGAAGGTACCCACAATCATTGAGTTTGGGTGGCAGGATGTGAGGTCACAATATGAAATCACCTACTACACCCATCCCCACATTCAAGGTGAAACGTTGCTGATGTCGTGACTCAAACATTTCATGGGAATTTTCGTCACACCACAAGTGAGTATTATGAAAATTCACAATTCTGTCATGAGTGAATCCGGCTTCGTCTGTGAACAAAATGTCACCTAAAAAGCGTTGGTGTAATGCAAGTTTTTGCAGCATCCACTCACAAAACCTAACCCTGGCCTCGCAATCCGTTGCTTGGAGACCTTGTACGTATTGAAGATGGTACGGGTAGAGCAACTGGTGGTGTAAAATGCAAAACACTGCTGTGAGAAACACCTCGGTCCTGTGCCGCAATCCTCCTGGTTGACATTCCTGGTGCTTCTTCAACATGCTGTAAAATGCTTTCCTTTTCTTCCACTGCGATACGTGTTGGCTTACCACTTCTTTCTCCATATTCAAATGCCCCTGTTCTCGGAGGCGTTGGTGTAACCTTATGAACACAAAACGATCAGGGTACCGTCGGTGAGGAAAAGCTTCCTAGTACAGGTGTGCAGCCTCCACTGCATTGCCATCTGCTTTCCCGTAGAAGAAATGCATGTCCGCATATTCCTCGTTAGTATACACATGTTCCATTTGAACCACGAAGTACATGCACTTCACTGACAGACATGTTGTATGTATTCCGTCTCGAACAGACATATTTACTGAACTACGGCTCAGTGTGCCTCCTAGCCTTGATGCAAGTCACGCTGCCCCCTGACGGTAAGGATAGGAATTACGCAAATTACGTATTATGTAATACTAGTAGAACACGTTGTATCTTTTACGTGATTCAAAGGCACCTACAGTATGAAGTAAAGTGATTTCCAATAATGTCATGTACGTTTCGATTAGGGATGGTATCGAGATGAGACGAGACGAGACTTTCCTTGGTCTCGGTCTCATCTCAAGTTCAAAAGGGTGATCTTGTTCTCAGTCTCCTCTCGTGTACTAGGTGGCCATCTCGGTCTCGGTCTCACCTCAAGCATGTCTTGAGGGTGGTGGTCTTGTTCTCGTCTTGTCTGCAGAGAGGCAGTCTCGTTCTTGTCTTGGTCTCAAATTCTTGACAAGACCAAGACTGGTATCGGGCTTGGTCTTGTCACGTGCCCAATCAGCAGACACAATCACAAAGGCGAGATGGAATAGTAAACGGGAGCGACAACAGATGGCAGCATGCCAAAGAATGAGAAAGAGATTTGATTGTGGAAATCGGAAGAAATTATAATAATTACAATATAAACAAATGAAGCGTATAAGAATGTATGGAAGAAATAAATGACACATTGTAAATAGCAAATTATCATGATAAAGGATATATTCATATACGTAAGATTAAGGAAAGTCACAGTAATTTATGTTAATTATTATAAATTCGTTGCAGAAACATGATGCAGACTGAAATGTTGTTTTTTTAGGGAACATCACTATTATGGGAAAAAAATTCCTCCTTACCCCCTCCCCCTGGAAAAAAATACCTTGCTTGCCCCTCCCTGGAAAAAATCCTGCGGACATCCATGGCCCTAATTATAACATAAAATAGCTATTAAAAATGAATGAATAAAATAGTCATTAATTCACTTTAATAAATATTCACAATGACAAGAACCTTATTTGATATTAAAATGATAACCATCTTGTTAATTACAATTACAAAATTACAATACAGTATTAATACCATTGCTACGCTATACTTTATTAAGTAGGTGCACACAGCATAGAATTAATAAGAACAAGAATATTGGTCGATGATCTGTTGTTCTCTATGCTTTTCTTAATGCAAGAAACTTCTGCATTATGCCAAAAAGAGTCTTGAAAATCAATTATCAGTTTCTTCTGGAGTATTTTGATTATATTGCAATTAATTCCATTACAGCAAATTATTAGCCAGCCTTTGTGACATGATAGCATAGCATGTTATGATGTCAAATGTTCTAAATTCTAAGTTCTATCTCCAATGTTATCTTGTTTTATGCCAGTAATCCAACTGTTTTCACATATATCTAGAAATTGCTGGAAAATTTGAAGTTGTCAGTCTTCTGTTTTTGTTTTACTTGCATGCCTGCATTGGTGTTTTATTTCTATCGTATTCAATTAACATATAATAAATATATACAATAAATAAGTATTGTTATGGTAAAACAGGAAAAATTTTCAGAATAAACCACTGGTACTTAGTAAGGCACTGATGTGTGTTTGTGCTATCATTTTATTTCATCATTCATCATTCATACTCACCATTTAGATTAACCTAGGCATTATATCACTTTTTAGTAAAATACTTTATAGTAGTTTATAGTATAATGTAAACTAACCAAAATAGCAACAGAATAAAACATAGACAAATTATATTAAAAATGCAAAAACAGTAAATGAATATATTTGCTTGTAAACATGGTACGAACAAACACACACGTGACACTTTTCAGTAACTACAAACAAAAAATTTCAGAATATTTTATATAATATTAATTTTAAAAATATTATTGCAGTCATGTATTAAAACTTAATGTTAAATGACAATATCTTTATTAAAAGTACCTAGTTCAAATAAATTTTAACTTACCACAAAGGCCCTCTGTTCTATTATAGTAAATTTTGGATGGCAATCGAACAGCAAATCCAAAATTTGAAATTGTGTAAGTCACTTCCAATTGTATCTTTGGTATTAAGAGTGTAACCTGTCTCTTCAGATCTCTTACTGACAACCACTCTGATTGATATGGGAAATTTGTGATTATCTGGTCATCGATGAATACATCCAACTGATAAGATATAGAAATAAAATATACAAATATACAAATTCATCACAATTAGACATAAGTTGCAGAAAAGTGATGTAAAATAACCTACTTGACTCAATCAGTAATACATATTAACACTGGTCAAAGTAAACACAAGTGGAAAAATTCCAGCAACTATCTTAACTTCTTGCACATTGCCAACATCTTACTACCTTCTACATAAAATTCAATGAATTGTTGGTTAAAAGGAAACCCAATGGAAAAATTGATGTGCAAATTTACACAAATGAAAAAGTAATTTGAATGTTCAACTTTTATTCATCAACTTAATTCCAATTAGAAAATATGACATACAAATTTTATGAATGCGTTTACTTTTAACTTAAAATATTTATACATTTGCATTTATATATAATAAAATTGGCATTATTTTTCTTTATATACCTTCTTGGGTTCAAGGGCCCGTGTTATGTGAACAACGTGATCATCATAGAGGACAGTTACTGCTTCTGCACAAGTAGTACCAGGCTCATCTCTACATTCATTGTTTGTTACAAGCACCTGTTTAAATAAATGCAATAATATTATTATAGAATTAAAAAATCCTCTCATTATATTACATGCAAAAGTAATCATTCTTTGTTCACTTTCTCACTTAAACATGTCATATATTACAAATTAATCATTCAGATTTTTGCAACACCTTTACTAGAAATATACATATTGATTTATGTATTGATTTATTGTTGCTATTTTTAAAACTGTTGTTGAAGTCATTTTCTGAACATTTATAGTTCAATAATTAAAATATAATACATGTATAAAGTATTCTTCTATCATTCATTTTTATAAAAATTAACCTGCTATGATTATAGGACTTCTGTAATGTTTATTACAATTATTACAATAACGAAGCAAAAGAAAATTAAGAACACATTTTCTTAAAATAAAATATAGGGTTTGATTCCATGTAGGTCAGTCCTTGTACATAAACCTAGCTTTATCCAAATGTTATGGCCAGAAATTGACATTAGTAATCATCAGTCTTGAGCATAAAAGGAACTCTTATTAATATGTGCATATTTCCACAAAATCACAATGTCCAATGCTTTTCTTAAGAAAGATTAAAGGAAATGATAAAACCATGGCTCCTTGGTGGATGCCAGAGTTTATGGAGCAGGACGTGGCTAGCAAAGAAAATGTGACTCGTATGAGTTTTCATGTGTATTCAAGGTTTCACACGAAGTCCAAATTGATTCAGGGGTTTCACATGCACAATGCAGTTTACATGTGTTCACCAGTTTCTCACATGTAGAGGAGATAGTAATCACACTGAGAGCTGGCAAGAGGACAACCTCAAATGCATATCTGAAGGGCAAGACAACAAGAAACGGACTTACGCAAAAATGAATACTGAAGCAGAAGGGGTTACTTGAAGGTTAGGACAAGTATCAAGACAATCTTAAAGAATCTATATAAAAATCCTGCCTTTAAGGAAACAGCATTCTGTGCTAGGAAAATTTTGGTCGACCACAGGCTGTGGTCACAGCAAGTTTGCTTTGGCCTAGTTACCAATTTCTCCACCAGGTGGCAGTAGATCCTTAGGAAAATATTTGGACCTAAAAGGGATGAGGAGACAGGTGAGTGGAGAAGGTTACATAATTTAGAACTACATTATTTGTATTCATGTCCAGATATTATTAGAATAATTAAATCAAGAAGACTTAGGTGGGCAGGGCACGTGGCACAAATGGGAGAGGAAAGAGGAGTTTACAGGATTCTTGTTGGGAAACCTGATGGTAAGAGACCTTTAGGAAGGCCAAGACGAAGATGGAGGGACAACGTTGAGATGGACCTAAGGTAAATAGGTAGGGATGGAAAAGAGTATATAGAACTTGCTCAAGATAGGGAAAGATGGAAGGCCTGTGTTGCTGCAGCCATGAACCTTCGGGTTTAAGAAGGCTAGGGAGTTAGTTAGTTAGTTAGTTAGTTAGGTGGCAGTAGTGTACTAACATGGCATTGTCAGGTGAACAGACAGTTTTTTGTGTCCTGCAATTACAATTGAAATGTGGTTTTCTGTGGGGTTATGTTAAATATTGTGTTTACATGTCTCCTTTACCAAGATATTTACCAGAGCTTTGACAAGAATCATGGATGCAGTTGCTACCACGATGTTGATATGGTGAAATGTGTATGAGAGGAGCTAATTACAGGATTACTGAAAAGGTTGACCAGGTGAGTTATGGAAAGGATTCCAAGCTTTTGCGCTAACACCACTCTCATCTTTTCATTCATAAAGGACCCTTCATTTTCCAGGTGAAGGGTACCCTGAAGATGAGAGTGACGTTAGCTCTCGAAAGCTTGGAATCTTTTCCAGCTCACCTGGTCAATAGCCCGAGAGAATCTTTTCATCATTCATTGCCAGGAAAGTTTCAAGACTTACTACAGGATTAATGTCTGCCGAGTCACCAGGGGAGGGGGATATCTAATATTTGTAAGATTTATTTATTTATTTATTTATTGAATTTTCCCAGTACAGCAGAAGCCATTTTAAACCAGAAAGAACAACAGTAAAACAATAGACTAAGATTAAAACACAAAATAAAGCATAACATAAAATAAACAAAAATAAAACAAGCCAAAAAAGTACCAAGGTAAAAGATCAGTTTCACAAAAGCACTACTTATGTACAATTTTTTCAATGTTGCTGATAAAAGATGGATATGAAGCGAATATATCTATTTGGTTTGAGATTATATTGAACTGCTTAGGTAGCCTATGGAATAGTGATCGTTGTACGAGTGAGAGCCTGGGAGTTGTAGTGTGGAAAGTTTCCTTGCTCCGTGTTTTATGTCTAGGTACTCTGAGGGAGAGTTTGTGGAGTGGGATGCTGCATCTCAAGTTTCCATTAATGATCTTATATAACAATTTCATATCTGCAACGTATCTACGAGTTTCTGGAGTATTAATATGCAGATTTACAAGCAGATCTCTCCTAGGCAGATGTCTCAGGGCAGGCACTCTATATCGAACGATGGAGAGGAAAAAGCTGAGAACACGCTCGATCTTGGAGGTATGAGAATGGGCAGCCATGTTCCAGATTGGTGAACAATATTCTAGAATGGGGGACACAAAAGTCTTGAAGTAAATGGAAAGTGCTTTCGGGTTATTGATTTCGGTGAATCTATAAAGTAGGCCTAGCATCCGCATTGCCTTTTTTGTGATGGTTGATATGTGATTATCGAAATTTAGTTTTGAATCTATGAGAATACCTAGATCTCGGTGTTGTGCTTCTTTTTCTAGAGGGAGGTCGGTGAGTGTATAATTACCTTCAAGAATGTTTTGTTTCAATGAAATTGTCATATAAGAGCATTTAGAAGGATTTGTGGACAGTTTCCATCGCTTACACCATTCAGAGAATCTGTTAATGTCATTTTGGAGAATTTGCATGTCTGATGGCTGTTTTATTTCTCTCATAATCTTGCAATCATCAGCGAACATTAGAATTGTGCTTGAGATGGGGGAATTAAAGAGGTCTGTGAGATCATCCAGATATAATACAAATAACAGAGGACCAAGAACGCTTCCTTGCAGCACACCAGATATAACAGGAAGCCAGTTAGAATTAGTTCCAGGAAGTATAACACGTTGTTGTCTGTTTCTTAGATAGTCTTTCACTAATTTTATCGTGTTTCCAGTTATGTTAAATCTGTTAGATAATTTATGAAGTAAGTAATGGTGATTCACTGAATCAAAAGCTTTGGACAGATCAAAGTACACAACATCTAACTGATTACGATTAGTAATTGCGTTTATGGCACAGGATTGCATAGAAGACAGATTGGTAAGGCATGAAGAATTTGGAAGAAAGCCGTGTTGTGCTGGGTTAATGTAAGGGGAAGTGAATTTCAGAAGTCTTTTTTTCAGAATTTTTTCACAGACAATAGCAAGTGTGGAAAGGAGAGAAATGGGCCTATAACATGTAGTATCGTTAGCATTGCCAGATTTAAAAATAGGAATGATATTTGCTTTCTTCCATTGAGTGGGAAAGCAGCCTTCAGAGAAGCACCTATTGTATAACATTGCAAGAGGAGTAGCTAGTGAATGAGCTGTTTTTTGAAGGAAAATAGTAGGAATATTGTCTGGTCCAGATGTTCGGTGAGAAGAAAAGGATGTAAGGAAGTGCAAGACTTCACCTGGTTCTGTAAAGACGGTAGAAAGAGAGTGAGAGCAGATAGATTTGATAGGCGGATGATCTAAAACATCATTTGAAACAAAATTATTTTGAAATGTTAGATTGAATAGTTCAGCTCTATCATTACCAACAGCTGAAATTTCATTGTGTGTTACTTCTAAAGGGATGCGCTTGGCTTGTCTCCGTGAATTTATTAATGTCCAGAATCTCTTTGAATTAGTAAGGAGTTCGTTTGTGACTGTGTTGACATATTCGGTGTATTTCTGTTTCATAAGGTCTTTACTATGCGTTCGAAGTGCTTTGAAAGTGTTGTGTGTGTGGGGATTGGGGAAACGTTTCCACAGTTGCCATGCTCTCTTTTTGTTATGTAACAGATGCTGCAACTCTTTATCAAACCAAGGGGGGAACCTTTTACTTTTCATTGTTTTATGTGGCACATAGTCCTGAATTAGGGCATGAATCACGTCCGTAAACAGTTCAACAGCCTCGGTCACGGTCCCTTCGGAGAGCAGGTTCCAATTGAAAAGGTCAATGGCTCGACGGACGGCGTCCCATGGCGTTTTCTTCAACAAGGGAGTCTTATGCCTGGGGGGTGCAGAAGGGGAGCTTCGCGCTTTCACTGGAATTTCGAAAATAGCACAAAGCGACTCGTGGTCTGACTGAACGAGATTCAACGAGGGTGTGACCTCACAGTTTTCAAAGGAGGAGAGAATGTAATCAAGGTTTTTGTCCTTCCTGGTGTTGTGCATATTGTGCTGAAGAAGTCCTAATCCATGAATAAAATTGTCTAAGAACCAGTCTTCGTCTCCAGTGGTTGGTATGCCATTTACAGGATTATTCCACTTTATATGCATATTAAAATCCCCACACAAAATAACTTCGTGGCTGGATAGAGCTGCCAGAGTAGATTCATAGCAACACTCTAAGAGTTCTTTGGGACTCTGCCTATGAGGCCGATAGAAACAACCTACAAGCATTTTTCTATGGTGGATTGTACTTACTTCTACCCAGAGTAATTCGCAGTCTCGTTGTAAATCCAGTCGTATCTTGCTGGGCCACTTCTTGTTCACACACACCATAACACCACCACCCCCACGCATTTCACGATCTTTGCGATAAACATTGAACTGCTCATATAGCGGAATTTCAGCACACGAGATATCAGAATTGAGCCATGACTCACTAAAGCACACACAGTCGTATTCGGAGAACTCGGCCGTCATTAGTTCACAGTCCAAAAACTTATTTTTTAGGCACTGCACGTTTTGATAGTAAAGGTGAAATGCACTATCACTTGATGTTGTCATCCCTGTAGACGTCCCTGGTCCAGGTTGAAGTTCGACGTCTCCATGGAGCAATAGCAGGAGAAAGAGGTGCTGGAGCATGCACTTCCTGGCGGAGGTTCCGGGCGAGGTTTTCCTCAAAGCGTCCTTGCACGCGCTCGCCCCTCGAACAGCACAAAGCGTTGGGAAAGCACTCAGAGTTTTCAAATAACTGTCATAGAACTGATCTGCACATATGTTCTCATCGTCAAATGCAATTTCACAAGGCGGAAAACACTTTTTCACTACGCAGATTCGTACTATCACAAGCGCAAAACAGATAAAGAGCGGAGCTACAAATTTCGCACGGCCTGCACTCGACGCCATCTTGTTCCTTAGCTTAAATACTTTGATATTTAATCTTGTCACTGGCATGTTCTCACCCCTGTGGCTGAGTTGATCCCTGAGATACTAGCTTCCCAAATCCAAGGGACTTATGAAAAGCCCTGTATCAAGAAAGAGATTAATACATATTCTTAAAAATATTTAAAAATACAAAACTTCTTGTACTTACGTTTAGGTGAGTATCTATTTTTTTCTGAACAACCTTTCGGGAAACTACTGTTCCCTTCCTCAGTTTTTTTTAAGGCTATCTACAATACTCCATAGCCATGTCAAATAGCCTAAAAAAAGAACCTGAGGGAGTTCCCGAAACATCGTTCGGAAAAAATAGATACTCACCTAAACGTAAGTACAATAAGTTTTGTATTTTAAAATATTTTTGAGAGTATGTATTAATCTGAAAAGTGAGTAATTCGCACAACCATAAGTTATGAAATCAAGAAAGAGTACAAACAGTTATTGAGAATTCTGAATTCACCCCTTCCCCACAAATTTTCCAACACAAAATAGAAATTCATTATATCTTTGTACACACAGAATATGTAGTATTATAGGAACTCAGTGAAAAGTGGCATTCTGTGTCATTACTCTACCACTCAGCTAGCAAGCAGCCCTGACTTCAACTGATCTTGCATAGTTCTTTTTAACTGAGTGGAAATTGTTCCAAACAATCAGGGCACAAGATTAAAAAATATTTAATGCCCAAAATGATAGTGGTGTGACAAATCAGTTTTCTTTTAAAAACAAGACATTCAAAAGCAATAAAACTTAAAATGTCTAAATGAAAAATATTGCAAAACACTCACTTGAAAGTCATGATCATCAATGTTTGAAATATCTCTTGCAACTACGTAAGTACAATTGCCATTAAATGTAAATGGAACTTTATTGAATGAGGTGTAATGAGGATCTCCTTGGGCTTTGCACACACCTGTAATGAAAAAAAACAAGAAAAATTATTATAATGATTATAAATATGGAAAAACTAGTACTCACTTTATCCCCAAAACTGTTTTTTTCTTTTTTGTTCAATGATTATATTAGAAGCAAAGTTGCTGGATGGAAGTTGGTATTGGTTGTGCATAAACCCTGCCTTTAATAAACCTCCATAGAAAGAAATCGTACAGCGTAATATCCGGGGAACAAGGGGGCCAAGGAAAAATATGATTTTTTTTGTGGAAAATCCTTACATGATGGAGGCCATATTTGGAATAAGCATATCAAAAAGATTGTAATTTTAACTCACATATCAAAAACTGGGACAGTTTTTGCCTCTCTAACAGTGTTTGCTGCAACCACGAAAGTTGAAAAATAATTTTTTTATTGACATTTATAACCACACCATTCATTTGTGTATACCCTGTATATGAATGTACACTATCACTATCATATTTATATTTTTACACCATCTGTTTTCTCTTCATGCACTATTACAGGCATATTTCATTTTTGACAAACACGAAATGTGAAATAGCACATTATAATGTTCATTTTTCATGTTTTTCAAAGGTATGAGGTGCATTTTCCTACCAATGATATGTCACAAAATGATGCGAAATGAACAGCAAAATGTGAAATATACTTATAAACACAAAATTTAGAGTTTATTTTACGATGTGACAGTTTCTGAATTATCCTGTGATTTATGCAATTCACGGAAAATCGATTAATTCTGTTGTACATATTTGAGAAGCAAAAATTGGCTCATGTACACAGGAATAAACTTAATAGTCTGATAACTACATAAATGTTCCATTAGAAGAAAAGTGTTTATTCTGTGTAATAAGCAGGGCTTGAAAAATCCCAGTTGCCAGCTCACCATGGCAACTAAAAATTTCAGCCTGGCGACTGTGATCTTTTGCAGTAATATTGCCATTTTTTTTAAGTTTGCATGTATGAAATTTTGAAGATTCTAAGTTCAAATTGCAGTACAGCGTAAGTTAGCAAATAATTTTTTCATCAACATTGAGAACATTTCATAGAATCAGTAACTTATTCCTTGCTCTTTGTCCCCTAACCCCAAATTTTCTGCTTTTTCGAGCACTGGTAATAAGTATAGTTTTTAAATCAAATTTCAGGTTAATATGTGGGTCAATCCATATGAAGTCATACAACATGGTTGCTTGACCATTTTTAAAAAAGTTTATTTTTTGTGTGGGGTGAACCTCATATGTTGACAGTTCAGAACCACTGTTATTTTATTTTTACTATCACCGATTTGAAGATGGTGGGCATTCTTTTATCATGGCGCCCGTCATTTTCTCCATTCGTAAGCATCAGCGGCAACTTTTTATCTCAGCTCTGGTAAGTCCTACGACAATTAGACAAAATCTGTTATGTTAAGCACATTATAAGCTACAATTATATTTCTGTGTAATTTTCTAAATATTATTTCTTCATAATGAATTTTAAGGTCAAAATTGTGTATTTTAATCGCTCAAAATGACATTTTCGGACATTTTTTTGGGGGTGAAGGCAGTTTGTTTGACACTTGATTTTTTTGTGCAAGTACCTGTATACCAATAGAGTATGTCAAAATTATTTGAAGCTTGATACTTTAATATTTCTTTTTCTACAGGGTCATAAACATGTACTTTTTGTTAAAAAATTCCAAGTTCAGGGTTAAATTTCTCTGGTGGGCAGTTGTTTAAAAATCTGAAATTTGTACACAATACAGTACTCCATGATAAGTAACTTCAGTAAAAATTTTGAGTTTGAGATTTAATTGGTTTAAGAGATACAAAACTCGTGAAAAATTCAATATTTTGTATTAAATATGGTATGCCTAATTTCATTTTTTATTAACATTTTATGTTAAAATTTTGCAAATTGTAATTTGGAATGTCAATGAACAACATTTCAATCCTGAAATGGATCTACAATGAAGTATATATACGAGGGCGTGCTGAAAAGTAAAGCATCCTATGTTTTTTATTTTCTTTGTTACTTTGTAAACGCATTTTGGATTTTGAGCAACCATACATTGCACTTATAAGACTTTCCAGCTTCTCCATTGAAGGTTTCAAACTTCTATTGCCAAGGGATGCTGAACTATTGCAAGGAAAATGGCAGCATGTAACCATGCAATGTCGGTGGACTGCCTGAAGTAGCGTGCCGTGATTGAGTTTCTAACCGCCGAAAATGTGCTACAAATTGACATTCATCTGAGACTGAAGACATTTTATGGGGATGAATGTGTAGACATCAGTACTGTGCGATCTTGGGCTCTTCATGTTTGTAAAGAAACCCCAAGCTGAACACGATTCCGATGACCTCCATCAGTTGCAGTTCGCCGCCTTTCACTCCATTCTCTCACATAGCTGAGATTTCTTCAGCTGGGGGTTTTCTTTAAGAGCATGATAAACTCAAGATCGCACAGTACTGATGTCTATACATTCATCCCCATAAAATGCCCTCAGTCTCAGATGAATGTCAATTTGTAGCACATTTTCTGTGGTTAGAAACTTGATCACGGCACGCTACTTCAGGTGCTACACCGACATTGCATGGTTACATGCTGCCATTTTCCTTGCAATAGTTCAGCATCCCTTGGCGATAGAAGTTTGAAACCTTCAATGGAGAAGCTGGAAAGTCTTATAAGTGCAATGTATGGTTGCTCAAAATCCAAAATGCGTTTACAAAGTAACAAAGAAAATAAAAAAAACATAAGATGCTTTACTTTTCAGCACGCCCTCGTATATATACTTTATTGTAGATCCATTTCAGGATTGAAATGTTGTTCATTGACATTCCAAATTACAATTTGCAAAATTTTAACATAAAATGTTAAAAAATGAAATTAGGCATACCATATTTAATACAAAATATTGAATTTTTCACGAGTTATGTATCTCTTAAACCAATTAAATCTCAAACTCAAAATTTTTACTGAAGTTACTTATCATGGAGTACTGTATTGTGTACAAATTTCAGATTTTTAAACAACTGCCCACCAGAGATATTTAACCCTGAACTTGGAATTTTTTAACAAAAAGTACATGTTTATGATCCTGTAGAAAAAGAAATATTAAAGTCTCAAGCTTCAAATAATTTTGACATACTCTATTGGTACACAGGTACTTGCACAAAAAAATTCAAGTGTCAAACAAACTGCCTTCACCCCCCCCAAAAAATGTCCGAAAATGTCATTTTGAGCGATTAAAATACACAATTTTGACCTTAAAATTCATTATGAAGAAATAATATTTAGAAAATTACACAGAAATATAATTGTAGCCTATAATGTGCTTAACATCACAGATTTTGTCTAATTGTCGTAGGACTTACCAGAGCTGAGATAAAAAAGTTGCCGCTGATGCTTACGAATGGAGAAAATGACGCGCGCCATGATAAAAGAATGCCCGCCATCTTCAAATCGGTGATAGTAAAAATAAAATAACAGTGGTTCTGAACTGTCAACATATGAGGCTCACACCACACAAAAAATAAACTTTTTTAAAAATGGTCAAGCAACCATATTGTATGACTTCATATGGATTGACCCATGTGGCTCTAACTATTACTACCACTTCTACATATGATACACCTGGTTATTGTGAGAGACAGGGATGTAGCCACGCTGATGTGTCTGAGGGGAGGGGGCAAATTTGTATATACATGTATATTCTAAGCAAAGTGGATTGATTTAAATCAGGTTGATTTAAATCACGATATAAATCTTGTTTTAAATAATTTACAGAATAATGTACAGTCACAGACACTTCTGGGTTGTACTGATTCCATTGAAAATCAATGTGTTTGTTTCAACCCAGAAGTGTCCCTGACTGTACATAGGTATTTTGTAGATATCAGAATCACTTTTGGTGAAAGTACATTAATCTCGTAATTATTTCATGGTGTTTATTAGGATCTAAGAAAGGAAAAGAAAGAAAATCAAATACATGTACTGATGGTGTGAACCTTATACAAAATGAAATGTAAACACACATTGTCTTGATTGATTGATTGATTTGGTGTTTTAAGTCCACTTTATGCACAGTAAGACTAATCGGTTGGTTGGTTGAGTTGGTGTTTTAAGTCCACTTTATGCACAGTAAGGTTAATCGTGACTGGTCCTACAGTTTAAAGTGGGATCCGAAACACTTGGACATCCACCAGGTATCAAACCCGGAACCCTTGGTTACAAGGCGACAACACTACCACTGCGCCATCGGGAAGGCTCTAAGACTAATCGGGACTGGACCTACAGTTTAAAGTGGAATCGAAACCACTATGTGCCTCCACCGGGTATTGAACCCAGGACTCCTTGATTACAAGGCAACAACGCTACCACTGCGCCATTGGGGAGGCCCTCTCTCTTGATTGAAAATTTAATAATTTTATAATTTTTATAGGCAAAAATAGCAAACATTTTGTGTAGAAAAATGTACAAAATACTAATCATGTTAAACCATAAAAAATTAATGTGTCATTATCATTAAACTGTAAATAAACATGGCATCTGATATTTTTCAAAGTACCATTAAAAAAACTCCAAAATCCAGCTACAAAGACTATAAAAATATTTAAGTTAATATTTTAAGTTACAATTTTATAGTACATCCATAATGTTTTATTTTCACTGGAAGAAAAGTTATTGGAATTATTATAGTTTCATTAACACAATCAACAAACATTCCATAGTAGGTACAGTATCAGAAACTGAAAAATGTATATTTACATATATTTTTTTTATTTTGCTTTAATCAAACTGTTCAAATATTTACAGGGCCATTTACTAGAAAAAACCTTTCCATAAAAGACGTATATCTATATTCTATATGTATGGTGCAAAAACCACATAAGCAATTTTAAGTGTGTTTAAAAAAAATATTTAAAAAATCGATTTAAATAAAAAGTATCTGATTTAAATTTAAAAAATCAACAAAAATGATTTTTTAAATAACAATAATGATTTTTATCCACCCTGATTCTAAGCCATGGATTTGGGATGGGGAGGGTATGTGGATGTTTCAGAGAGGCCAGTGTTCTTTCTGCCCCCCCCCCCCCCCCCCCGCAGGTTAAGAGTGGGAGAATCCTTCCCCAAATATATATTTATAGACAGATATCTGATTTCACCAATATACTGATAACACTGATGTGCCTAAATAGGGTACTCAGTTCTCAAAATGTCAGACACAATCTACAGTCTCACCTGGCTGATCACCAGGAAATGTCTGTTTGAATTCTGTCAACAGGAAAGCTTTAAAGTATCCATTAATTGATTATCTCAGATGACTCATTTAGAGGTAGATAACACCAATGTTGGAAAAATAGTCTTCAAGGAATAAATGATAAATATGATAGGCATACAATAATTGGTGTTAAAGGTATAATTTGTTGCAAAACTTGAAGTTAACTTTCTAGCTCAGTACGTAATTTTGAACATTACTCAAAATGCAATTTTCTGCTAATCACCATTACAAAAAAGAAATATTTCTACAACTCAGTGCTATTATAAACATCAAATGATTTCAAAGAGTAAAAATACAACATTATGCAACTAATACCATTATCCAATGATTACATATAATAAAAGAAAATATCCAGATCTTTAACATACTTACAATCTCGACATCCAATAGGTTCTACACAGGAATCACCTTTTCGAACAAACCCATCTGGACAATAACAACCTGGGAAACAGACACTTGGGTCTCCGGGACACGGGTCATCTTCCATTAAGTTATCACAACTTCGTTCACAGCGATGGTGGTAGCAATCTTTGTAAACGAGGCCAGGAGGACACTTCACAGCTGTTGGGAATGGAATGTTATTACTTTTTGAAGTTTGTCTCAAGTCAACCTTATGGTTGGGAATAGAACTACAGTTTTAAAGTGGAATCAGAACCACTATGAGCCCCCACAGGTTACTGAACCCAAGGCTCCTCGAATGAAAGGCGATGACACCATTGGGATAATGGAGAATAATGCTTTGCATATAAACAAGAGAAGTTAATATTGGTATCAGTTTATACCAGTGGAATTGGTATCAGAAAGTATTGGTTGGAATATATTTACCGATACTGGCCGATACCTTTCTGACATGATGCAAAAAATGCTGCATGACACTTTTGCATAACTTATGCAAATTCGAAGTTGTGTGTGAAATACATGTACTTGACTTTGTGGTTCCATAACATGTTTTTAACATTTTGATGTAAATCTTGAATATTTTAAAGCAAAACTCATCGTAATTTGATGCATATAATTGGAATGGAATACTTGCACACTAAGCTTATTCAACATTTTGAACAACTTTTAATTATTACAATTTTCAAGAATCAGTATTGGTATTGGTGGGAATTGGAAAGAGTATCTGTATCAGCATCGATAGCAGTTCAAAGAACATAGTATCGGCTCAGCCCTAGTTAATATGTACACTTGAAGCTGAAGAAACAGCTCACAGCACCAGTGGCATCCCTAGAGGAGAATTTTGTTTGTGTGGGATGAAGAGTGGATGAAATTTTTGGGTGAGCCCCAATTTGTTGGTCATTGCTGCTAAGATTCTCTACCTTATACTCCTTCTTTTGATCTTTCATTCTTTCTCTTCTTTCTCCCTTCTTTCTTTCCCCTTTTCTCTTTCTTTATTTCTCTCTCTCTCTGATTTTTCCTGTTTATCTATGTTCTTTCTATTCATTTCTCTGTTTTGTACTTCTTTCAATCACTTTCTTTCTTGTTTATTTCTCACTCTCATTCTTTGTCCCATCATTTATCTCTCATTTTTTCTATTTCTCTGTTTCTCTTTACATATTTTGCCCCTGTGTACGTGATTCTGCTATAAATGATACTGAAAAATTCATATGAATGCTATTTTGGCAAGTAAAGGGGAAGACATAAGACTACTTCATGGTGGGCCTTGTCTTTTGGTGGCAACACCACTGTATGATACACAGACAAAATTTATTTAAGGGTTACAGAAATTATGGCTCAACCTGGGTGGTATGGATATTTAATACAGTACTGCATGGAACCACTTTCGCTCATTCGAGACTCCCACATTCAAGCATGCTAAGCTCGAGCATTTACAATGGAATATCATTTTTATGTCACAATAATCGTAGACACATGTATATAAAATATCCATCCTGTCAATTTCAGCCCACAATCATCTGTTTCATTTTCATATATCACTGTATTGGTAAGAGAGACAACTACATTTTAACATGGAGATAATGACTATGTATACTTAAGTTTCAATTTCATTGCATCTTTCACCTCAAGATCCATATTTGAGGGCCCACTACCACAGAGAAATTAAAGTCATATGTAGACCTCGGATTTTTAGGTTCTAAAAAGTGTGCTTTTAGGTCCCTAAAATAGGCTCTAAAAACCCTAAAATAGGTTTAAAAAACTTAAAATAGGTTATAAAAATCCTAAAAATCTTAAGTTAGGCTCGAAAAATCCTGAAGTAGGTTCAAGGAAACTTAAAACAGTTAAAAATTCCTGAAAAATGCTGATTAGTATAGTCGCCGGCAATGAAAATGGGACACCTATATCCTGAAATACGCACTATCTTGCATAACATTATGTGTGTTGCCTAACTATATGGCGATGGAAGAACTTACCATTGGAAATTTGCTATTAAAATCCACTCTTCACCGTATAGTTAGGCAAAAATATTTTTTCATGTTATCCACAGTCAAAATCCATAATTTTGTCTTCGAGGATCATCTTATTTGCTGAAAATTATATTCCAATAAAAATATAGTCAGTGGTGCATACTTCAATGCTGAAATGTTAGTTTGCAAGGCGTGAATGCCACAAAGCACCGAAGTGATGTGAAAGCGAGCAAGACCACACAGATCAGACCACTTTGTATTGTACAGGTAACAGTGGCACCAGACATTTTACTTTGTTTAGAGCTTTGAAAAATCACCATGGACTTGGAGCAAGGGAAATCGACAGAGAATATGTTTCACACACGTTCGTCATTGATTTTTTCGTGATCAAACAAAGCAAATGCCTCTGTGTGACATAAAAATCCTATAGAACCTTTATAAATCTATAAAAAACTTTTTAAAAAAGGCTTGATTTAGGTGCATAAACCTAAAATAGGATCTAACAAGCAAAATAGGTTTTTTAGGCACTATAAAACTTCATCAGTTGTTGTGTTTTTAAACAAAACTCTGACATAGCTTATTATTTCTTACATACCTGTAAAGGAAAAAAATAGGTTAAAAACATAAAATCCGAGGTCTAGTCATATGTGTACTACTGGGCTTCGAACGTGTACTGTTCATTTTGCCTGTTTGAGCATTATTTGCTTGAGCAAAGATGCTCTGAATTCCGTAAACTATCTAGCATTGTCCGTGCTAACTATTTGATGCTCTTTTGAAAAGAAACAATTTTATTTATATTAATATATTTAATATATATTAATATATTTAATATATATTAATATATTTAATATATATTAATATATTTAATATATATTAATATATTTAATATATATTAATATATTTTAAAAATGATAAAATAATTTCATAAATAAATTCAATCTATATATTGATCAATATTGTCCCTGATGTAACATAATGATTATACTCACGGCAATCATGATCTATTCTCCAAGATGAGAGATCCATGCTAGGTTCTAATCTCTGGCATTCTATCATGAAATTAAGACTGGAATCGCAACGACATTCATCTTCTGTTTTTCCATGTTGTAAACACAAACACATTGCATCTACACATTGTTCAATAAACTTGTCTACATCTAAGAACTTGCCACACTGATCAAATGGTTTATTCCTGAAAAGAGAAATCCATATATATATATATATATATATATATATATATATATATATATATATATATATATATATATATATATATATATATATATATATATATATATATATATAAAAGATATAAGATAAAAAGATATAACATAAAAGATTAGCGTAGCTAGGGCATATGAATAGAGCCTGCAAATTTTCACCTTTTTAACTTGTTGTGTGCTGTTTTAAATTTTATAAGTGTAGTTTTATAAAGGTAAATGATGTGGTATATGATTAGTTTGGAAATTAATTTAAATACATAGGCATATTTTCAATGCGCTATATATATATATATATATAGCATATTTTCAATGCACTATATATAGCGCATATATATATATAGCGCATTGAAAATATGCCTATGCATTTAAATTAATTTCCAACTAATCATATACCACATCATTTACCTTTATAAAACTACACTTATAAAATTTAAAACAGCACACAACAAGTTAAAAAGGTGAAAATTTGCAGGCTCTATTCATATGCCCTAGCTACGCTAATCTTTTATGTTTCAAACATCATGCTTCAGCTATGAAATATGATTTTACATCAAGATTTCATAAACATAAACATAAAACCAGAAACTGAATGAACTAAATTGATTTCTTGGGAATAAAATATATTTCAAAGAGCTATGTATCTTACCTAACAGAAGTGCACATTTTATATGCAACTGCTTGTACAGCAGGTTCACATTTTGTGGTGTCACATTCCTCATAACCCAAAATAGACCAGCTCTGGCCAAAGTCATCATTTGATCTTGCAGGGGACCCATCTGGCTTTTGCCGGTCATCCTCCATCACCCCAGAAAAGAAGCCACATAACCCATCAACTTGTCCTATGAGTTTACCAGTTACCTGGGGAAATAAATAAGCACTTAAAAATAGTAGTCCATTTACATTTATACTTATAATAAAATAGAGTGTGCAAAAATAGAGTGTATTTCAAAAGTTGCGCAACCCAAACTTTGATCGCTCGTAACATGAAGCCATTAAGATATATTTACACTGGGTTTTATGAGTTATAAAACCTTATCCATTGAGATATTTTCCAATGCTTAACATTATCAGATTACTCCAAACAGAAAATTCTATTAATTAATAATTGGCGGAAGGCAGCATTAAAAATTTTCCAAAAATGTACTTTTTAGTGAGTGAAATATATAAGATAGTATGAAAGATAATTAGAAGTCTGCAGATTGATGCCATGTTAATCTGTCATTTTCGACGAATATGGGCCCTGTGCAACATTTGATGGGTTTGGGACAGGCAATGGATTATATGGCTTAAGTGAAAAAGTGCCTTTTTTGGGGCACATCACCTTAACAGGTTGAAATTTTGTCAACAGGCGCAGGCAACATGTTGGCCACACATTTACATGAAAAATAATATGCCATAATTTTGCACTGAAATTTGATTTTTGAGTGTAAAATTCTATTCACCTGGCAACACTGTCAGTGAAAACCAGCTGAAATGCGATTTTGTCGAGGCTGTATATTCCTTTTCATTGCTGTACCTACATTTATAAAATTAAATTTTGTATGATAAATGTCCTGATAAAATGATAAATCATGTTAAAAAGGCATATTTTTTAAAAAAATATGAAATTGGGGAAATTTATTCTAACTACAAATCTTTACTTCTTTCACTATCTCGCCCTTATTATTTAAGGGTTATTGAAATTTTGGTGAATTGTATATACCTGTTCGTATTGTGAGAGCTTACAGAAATGAAAAAAGAGTTATTTGTGTTAAGTAGAATAATAATAATAAATAATAATATATTTCTAAGGTTGACTTGATGATACCAGTAGCGCATGTATCAGAAAATATCAGTTCAAATGTAATTATTTTCCTGAGTGTGGGTCTATCTGGGGGGGAGGGGGAAGTTCCAGGATAAATGTACCAATAATAATAATAAAAACAATCAATAACAACAACAACAATAATAATGACATTATTATTATTATTATTATTATTATTATTAATAGTGGTGGTTGTAGTAGTAGTAGTAGTAGTAGTAGTAGTATCAAAGATGTAATTACACTGATCGGCATGAAAATCCTCCCACGAGGATGAAAGGGTGTACCTTATAGATTTCGAGTCGCTGATTACGAATATCGCATTGAAAAAGTTCCAGCACGTACGGTTTTTTAGGGGGCATTTTCCATAAAAAATTAACGAAAAATTGTATTTTTGTAATGAAATTGTATTTTTTATGCTTGGAATGCATAATTGTGTATTTTTACCTCAATCCAAGAATTGTTACTATATCCTAGGAACATTCTTTCCCCTGCCCCCACAACCCCCCCCCAAATAGAAGAAAATTCCAAATACACCCCATCCACTCCAAAAAAACAGTGAATTCTGCCACAACACACATTTTTTTGAGAATTCCAGATAAATGTCAAAACAAAAATGTGAATAATATTGCATTTTAACATTACTACTGGAAGAAATATTTTCACGATGTCCCATGAGCCATAAGTGACTGGCTCTAAAATGAATGGTATCTTACAATTTTTAACTATGTGTGACAGGCTTATTTGTGTACATTGGAGTTCAACGTTTTATTTTCGTTACACTCTTCCTACACTGTCACCTCGGCTTCCTTCAAGGTAAAAGGATTCGTAATCACTTGTGATCATTCGTTGGCACCCCCTTGTCTAGACGACAAACCGGATGTGGCTGGAAAAAGGTGCCAAGACATCCACCTCGTTGTCCCATGAAGCAGATATTTTACTTCCGAGGTGATCGTGGTGTAAGAGAGTCGCGTTACTCTGTGTCTGTTTATATCGTTAAGGAAAAATATTTCTGTGTGAAATATTGACATTTGTGTTAAACCAACATGCCACGAACTTGCAAAAACTCGGTAGATTCATTCTGCTACATATGTGGGGAAGTGGTCTTCAAGGAGCAAAGTAGGGCATTGTCACCGTTCCTAAAGACAGCGTGCCACCTGTACTTTGGGTGTAAAGTTGTAACTCGTGTGCGCGTTCTCTAAAAGGATGGTTGAAAGGTACACATAAATCGATACCGTTCGCCGTACCTATGGTTTGGCGTGAGCCCCGGGATCATGTTGCAGACTGTTATTTCTGCCTGACCAATATTACAGGTTTCTGAAAAGGCACGAAGCATAAAATACAGTATCCTGACTTGGATTCCGCGAGGAGACCTCTCCCACATGATGTTGTTCTGCCTGTACCCGTACCACCAGACTCATACACACTGAGCAGTGTTTCATCCGACGAAGAACCTGCGACTTGTCAGGATGTTGCACAATCTTCGAGTACGCATTCAGATCCCAATTTACGCTCCAGTGTCTGACACTAAGGAACCACATGTGATAAGTCAGGAAGAACTGAATGATCTGATCAGAGACTTAAACCTTCCGAAGACCAAGGCCCTGTTGCTTGCATCACGACTTCAACAATGGAATCTACTTGACCGAGATGTGAATATATCGATGTACAGAAAAAGAGAGGTGAGCCTAGTTCCTAATTTTACAAAGGATGGTGATTTGGTGTATGGCAGTGACATTCCGTCGCTTATGGAACAACTGAAATTTGACTACATGACTGAAGAATTATCTCGGGAATCATAAGTCACCTAATTACAAAGACATTGTGGGCAGGTTAATTACTTCATTTCGTACCATGGGATTTAATATGTCCCTCAAGTTACATTTCCTGCATTGTCACTTGGACTTCTTCCCTCAACAGTACAGCTTGGGTGAGGTCTCCGATGGACACGGTGAAAGGTTTCATCAACAAATAGCTACCATGGAGAGGCGCTACAGTGGGAAATGGAGTGTGAATAAGTTGGCCGACTTCTTTTGGAATGCGACACGCGAGACACCCTGTACAAATTACAAGAGGAGCAGGAACACCAATTGACATGCAAATGTTGAACTTTTACTCTTTATGTAGTTGTATCTGCTTGTTTTATATTGAAATTCTGATGATAGCATGCAATTTTATATGGGGGGAGAATAGCACCTTTGCGTGGTAATTGAAACCCTCCCCCACCCCCTCCCTCAAAACTGGTACGTCTTGGAGAAAAACGGGTTGCGGATTCGAACTCAGGAGCTCGAAATCTATAAGAATCACCTAATTTGGTTCATGGGAGCGACAAAAAGTTTAATTTTGCCGAACAGTGTTATCCTCATAAATTATGCAAAAAGGGGGTAGAAGTCGGTGCTAAAGCATTTGTTTGGAACAAACGATTTGAAATATTTTTTTAACACCGTCAATTTCACATTAGCTAATAATGGAAAACAAGCACACAAACTGTATTTTGGAATGGCAGAAAATGAATAATAAATGCATTCCGAAGATAATTCTTTTTGTACATATAAAATGTACAGATACTCATGTTTAAGGCGTGTGTGACTTACTCATGATGATATAATAAAAGTACTTAAAAAATACTATAAAATGAACTACTTACGATTTGTGAGTATATGTTTTATATAAAAAAAAATTAATAGGGAGCAAATAATTTCAATTGACGCCATGGCATTCTCTCTTTTACAACATTTTTTCATTTAGATCACTTGGCACCCATGGCTGACTCCTGCCGCCCCCTAGCTATGGGTTGCTCCTCTGTGCACCCCCTGCAGGTGCCTTTAGCTGTCAATGTTTGTCCCCTCCTATTTGCCTCAAATAGTGCGCAAAATAATACCACAGGGCGGAATAGCATTCTCTCTTTCATATCAAGGGTCCCGGGTTCGAATCCCGGTTGGGCTTGGTTGTTTGTGAATGTCCATTCATCAATTTCATCACTCATCCCCATCTTCGCAAATTAGCCAAGAGGCACAAAACGTGAAGTAAAATAAACTAAATCAATCAATCAATCAATCTCTTTCATCTCCATATAATTGTAAAAGTACAGTGACAAGAATAATTTCACTTTAATAATTAAGCTAATTGGATTTCTCAGTTATTGAACTAATGCAAGAACAGCAAGGAATACTGCAATGAACTGAATCAGGACTTACCCAAATCTTAGCATTTTCTTGATCATCCCAAGTAACCGTGAATCCATATCGGTTAGATTCAAAATGTAAAGCATTGCCCACTCGTGAGATCACAAATGCTTTAAACTGAGATCCTAATTTCTGAGTCTGAAATATTATATAAACAAAAATTAGAACATAATTTTCAATAACTGATACTTCTGAAAATAATTTAAAACTAAGTTTACTTCTTTCTACCTCCTGTTATAATTGTGGATCAATTAAAGTGTAAAATAATTTAAATAAAATTTGCAATTAAGAATAAAAAGAATAATGGCTACATCACATTGATCTGAATTAAAGATTTACTTTTGTCATCTTTGGTTCCTTCCTTCAACCAAACTTGACTTCGAATTTTACTAATTTATTTCAAAATAAAGCAATGAAATCATAGTAAATCAATGCCAGTGAAGCTATCCCCCTGTGATTTGCACTGTGCCATGAGATAGGGCTGCACACATTCTCGATCTCGGACACAGTAGAAGTGACGTGATCAGCACTATGCTCCAGCTGCCTTTAACCCCACTCAGGGTTGTCCCCCGGTTTCATTGATAACAGGCAGGGTGATGTCCAGAGAGACACTGTCAGAAAATTTTCCACTTCTGATCACCCACTACAAAAACATGGGTCACCCATGTGGCAGTCAGACACACTACTGACTGGACTGTAGAGCATCACTGATTATTTCTAAATTGAAAATCAGAATTATCAATTAATATTGAATCACACACATACAGTAGGTTATAATGTAATGCGATGAATTACCTGAGACACACTGTAGACAAGGTCATCATATTCAATTGAAAGGTCACCATTTAATTTCACAGTGTGATCATCTTGGGTAATAATCAGGTGTCTTGAACACAGTCCTGACAAGGAACATTCTTTGTGCACTAGGAACAGAAAAAAAGTAGAAAAATATAAAGCTAGTACAGTCTTCATTCTCCTAAAAATAATATACAATGATTTCATCATTACACATGGCCAATGCTCCAAGGCTAATATTTAATTCAATACAAGCAAAGTAAGATAAAAGAAAGTTTACAGGATACTTGTTGGGAAGCCTGATGGTAAGAGACCAGTAGGAAGGCCAAGACGAAGACGGAGAGATAATGTTGAGATGGACCTAAAGGAAATCGGTAGGGATGATAAATATTAGATAGAACTTGCTCAGGATAGGGACAGATGGAAAGCCTGTGTTGCTGCAGCCATAAACTTTCAAGTTTAAGTAGGCTAGAGAGTTAGTTAGTTATACAAGCAAAATAAGCAAGATATGTTAGGTAATAAACTTTTCAACCCTACAATAATGGTTAAATTATTAGACTGATGAAAATCTGAGTAAAGACAAAATGTTGCTACTGAAAACAACTGAATTTTGAATTTACATTATTGCCCAGTATGTGTATCATCAAGAAGAATTAATGATCGAAGTGGTTCAATCTCTTATTAAATTAAGAGAGTCATAATGAACAAGCAATAAGTCTACAGTGGGAAAGAAAATTGCACTGTATCTGCAGTATTTAATTTGAATTTTATACTTTGTGTGTTTAGCAGTATACCTCAAGGTGATACATGCATGTCTATAATTTTATATCACATCAGTAGAATATTGGTTATCTGCTTTGTTAAATGTTATATCATTACTTTATCAGAACTGGTAAAAAAAATGTTATTGGTCCTTGTATATTATATGAAATCATATTTCATATTTGCTATATACTGAAGATTTTAAATATGTTTTTATACATACCTGCAACATTCCAGTTGCCCTCTTCATGGTCTCGAGCAAGAATATGATGGCAAACTTCATGTTTGTACTCCAAGCCATCAAAGGTTTTGAAATTAAGACCATTCATGAGGCATATACCCTCCTCTGGTGGGATTGGAGTACATTTATATTCCGGACAAGCTCCTCCATCATCAGATAATTCCATGTTATATCCTGGAGGACATGTTGGGGCAACACATGGTATTGGTGTTGTTGGAAGAGGTGTGCATGTGTAGCTGCAATCGGAGATTAGCTTCTCGCTCGGTTTCTTATTCTTTCTGCTTCCTTTTACACCTTCTCTAAGTCGTCCCTTAACACCGGGTCGTCTTCCTTTAACACCTCTTTTAGAACTTTCTTCGTAAGGCAATTCAGCTTCGGACTCAAGAGGGAACTCCAAGTTTTCAAACTGCTTTGTAGCTACATAGCCTGGTGGGCATGTGGGGATTTCACAAGGCGTGGTACCTGAAATCCACAACATAGTACTTTTAGAAACTATGGAGAGAATCTATTTACTATAGAAATGGGACAAATTAATTGGGACTCTTTCAGTACCGACCAATGTAGGCATATTGATGTATTGGTGTAATGATGTAAATATTTTTACTGATCTAATGTATCTGTCTATACATACGGTAGCAGAGATAGACAAACTCCCCCACAGAGCTACTTCCAACACATGAAAATACATGGCAAGCACATCCAAGGCGGATGGATTTTTAATATAATTTAACACATTCTGAACATGTGACAAGCATGCCATTGCACAACTACTGTCGAAGAAGACAAGTGATGGGCATAGCCTGCCCTTCATTGTACGAAGCACATCCAGAAAGTAAGTTTCCCTATTTTTTTCCCGTGAAAGTAAACATAATGAGCCGTGTAAATTCCACAAGCGCAGCAGAGCTAAGACGTATCAATCATATGCCAGGCGGACAGATCCCGCCCGGCGCCAGTAGCGAGGCAGCAGTGGTCCAAAGTGGAAGCTCGTATTCCTTCTCCCGCTTCATGCGAGGTTCAGTTGGTGATAAAGTTCCTGAATGCACAAAGCATTGCGCCAATTGACATTCATTGTCAGCTCTGTGAGGTCTATGGGCCGAACATTATGAGTAAGCAGATGGTGCATCGCTGGTGTCGGCAGTTTTCGGAAGGTCGTCAAAGTGTCCATGATGAAGAGCGCAGTGGGCGTCCGTCCCTCATCACTGATGATCTGGTTGAGCTGGTGCGGCAGCGCATCATAGAGAACCGTCGCTTCACGATTACAGAGTTGAGTAGCCTTTTTCCGCAGATATCGCGATCCGTGTTGCATGAGATTGTCACGCAGCGCCTTCTGTTCAAAAAATTGTGTGCCAGGTGGGTGCCGAAAAACCTGACACCCAAACACAAAATGAAACGTTCAGGAGCAGCACTGACATTCCTGCAACGGTATCATGATGACGGCCATGACTTCCTCGACAGGATCGTCACGGGCGATGAGACATGGATTTCGCACTTCACCCCGGAAACCAAGCAGCAGTCAATGCATTGGCGGCATAGTGGATCTCCGGTCAAGAAGAAATTCAAACAGACGCTGTCGGTACAGAAAGTGATGTGCACCGTGTTTTGGGACAGGAAGAGCATTTTGCTCATTGACTTCGTCCCCAGAGGTGAAACGGTGAATGCTGTGAAACACTGTGAAACACTAAGGAAATTGTGACGTGCCATTCAAAACAAGCCGGTGTTGTGCTCCTCCATGACAATGCTCGTCCACATACGGCTCGGCGCACAGCAGCTGTTTTGACGGAATTTGGCTGGGAGTTGTTTGATCATTCACCTTACAGTCCTGATCTGGCTCCCAGCGATTTTCACGTTTTCTTGCACCTCAAGAAATTCCTGTCCTCCGGTGAGCGTTTTGGCAACGACGAAGAGCTGAAGACGTCTGTCACACGCTCGTTCCATTCACAGGCGGCAGAGTTCTACGACAGTGGGATCCAAAAGTTGATACCACGATACGACAAGTGTCTCAATTCTGGTGGTTGCTATGTTGAAAAATAACTGAACCTTTGTTGTACCTGTTTGAAATAAATGGTTTCCTGAAACTGTGTTGGTTTTTTTAAAAAAAAATAGGGAAACTTACTTTTTGGATGCACCTCGTATATTCATATTGTGAATGAACGATGGGCTATATTCACACCGTCTCTCTTTTGCAGGTGTAACCACTTCCTTCAAATTACAACTGCCTAGATGATGCATGTGCATTGTTTTCATTGCTGTTGAGTTTTACTTGTTTCTGTGTTAAAGTAAATTGCATTTTTGCTACTGCACTTGAGAACAGCATTGGAAAATTACATTCAGATCACACTGTGAAACTTCTTCATGAGGATTCCACTTTGGATTTTAAGATTAGTGACAATTTCAATGCTGAAGAGGAAATGGTGTATTTAAAATTTAGTGTTATTTTTCATTGATACAATTGATACTTTCAATAATTTTTATTACAACATTCTTCTTTCAAAAAAAATATTTAAAAAATATTCATAAATGTAAGAAAATATATATAAAATGTAACATATTATATATCTGTGTAAAGAGGACATTTTGTATATTTCAGAAAGGTTTGGTAAATATGGAAACATTCTTTTGTATGTTCTTTTGAAAAACAGCAAAACAAATAAACAGTCTACGTGGTAAAATATTGTATTTTCAGATCAGTTCATTAAGTGAGAAGTTGTAATTATATTATTCCTTGTCGATCTCCATGGTAGAGTGGTTAGCATATTGTGCTATGATGCCAGGGGTGCTGGGTTTGAGCCCCAGCTTGGGCATGGGTGTTCTTTGTGAGTGTACCTTCATCAATTTCATCGTATCATCACTCATCATCACAATTAGCCAAAAGTGGAAGAAAAGTGATGCTAAATAATAAAAATAATAAAAAAATTACATTATTTTTCTAATAGACAGACAGATGTGGCAATGAAAAAATTGTCATGTTAATTTTAGAAAATTTTAGATTTTCACTTGATTGTTTCTTTCATATTGAATATCCAGCCCATCTCTTTCAGAAGTCACAGTGTGACACATTCAAAAGAAGGACCAAAAATAAATAAATAAGCTTAAATTATAAATCCTTGATATTTTCAAAACTACAGTGATATACATTTCTACGCCATAAAACTTTCTTCTATATGTTGTAACACTTGGAAAATTGTACTCACCCTCTGTAGTTGGTTCTGTTGTAGTGCAATGCAATTCATCGTCCAGACAGTCTTCAATGCCGTCACACCATGATGTTTCATTTATGCAAATGTTGCTTGTTTCGCACAAAACTGTTCCTGCTTCACAAGGTTTGCAAACACAACCACAGGATGGCGTGAGAGTGCTTTTCAAACCCTTAAAATAGGATAAGAAATGTTCAAGCCATATTTTGTTATGAATTTCAAAATTCCTTAATTATCTACATGGAGAGGGCATCAAATTTTCTTGGTCTCTTGTGGTAGAGTTTTGGCAAAAAATTATAAAGACATAGATTTCAACCCTGGTTGAGACACAACTTTTCAACAAATTATACTCTCATTTTTTTTTCTATTTTCAAATACAGTGATTGCAACTAAAATAACTGGTTTTGTAATGTATTTTGTAAGATTCCTTCTGTACAAGAATCATGGCAGGAACTTCTAGTGACAATAATGCAACAAACAGAAGACCTGTTAATTATGAGAAGCTGTATGGTCACAAATAAACAAACAGCCAACTTGGATCTGATGCAACAAATTATGTAGTTCATGGTATTGGTTTCTTCTTTTAATGTTTGATAATGTGAATAGGAAAGTTATGAAGAATTGTCACTTGCAACCACAAGTAATGACCTGTTTACAATATCAAATATTGATTAAAAAATATTAAAATACCATGGAAAATGTTTTTGTTTGACCAGGGGTTAGATTAATCTCTTTCCAGTCCCTGATATAAAAATGAAAACATTTCTGAGCAACATTGGAAGGCTTTTATTTAGTAATGTTGGTTGTAAAATGAATAGGAAAAAATGGTGAAAATTAAAATCCACTGTCAACATCAATATTTGGCAACACCACTATCATATGAGAGTGTACTTTCACATAAATGAAAGTGCCGTCATATAGAGGAAAAAAAAGCCCAGAAATGCTTCCTTGTTTTTGACAAAAATATGAAACAATTGGGACTAGTAGTATAAGTAAGTAGTTCAAAATAGGATAATACACACATTTGCATTTGATACTTATTACACGTATATTATGAGGAATGATAAAAAAATGTATTTTTGGTTATTTAACATTACTTCACCTTCACTTTAGGATAACTGTGACAATAAAAATGACTGACTATTATAGGAAGTGCTCTGAATGGGAAACAAACTCAGAACCTTTGATGATGTTTGGTCACTGAGGCAGCAACATTCAAGCAATGTATAACAACAGAATATTCCCTCTAACCCCTATCACTTATCATAATGATTATTTATTTATTTATCTCATTTCTGTAAACCTTTGTTGAGAAGGCACAGAAAACATCAAACTATATAACTTTATATTTTATATTTTACAATTTTTCTATTAATTCTTTTTCAACATCTTAAACTGCAGTTGGAAAGAATATCTCCCGCCTCTTCTTTTATGTATGAGAGATAATTCTCTCAAATCAGTCCGGCTTAGAGCACACTCCTTGATCACTATCACTCAATTATGAATACTTATTATCAGCAGTGTAACTTGAGGCCTAACCCTGAGGGGGTAGAATATTCACCTCAGCTCCAGAAGTTTTAAAAAAATACCCCTATCATGCAAATTTTAATAAACCAGGATTTGGGGGGGGGGGGGTGGCACCCCTCCCAAGTTATGCCTATGTTTATTATCATACTCTGTGTAAAAAATATCATCACGAGTGGAAATTTCCTATCCTACAATTTTTCTTGGTGTGTATAAGTTCTCTAAGAATTGCTTTTTTTAAAAGTTAAATAAGCAAGTGTGGTCTTTTCAAAAAGTCCTCATTAATGCAATTTGAAAATCTTGCATAAATCCTAGCTACAGCTAGTCATGAATGAGAAATTCACATATCAAGGAAGATTAGCACATGGCAATAAATGTTCATATCAAAGAAGATTAACAATTAGTTGTTTACGTTACTCTCACTACAAAACAAGCAAAATATATTCTTTCTAGTTTTAAACACTTTTCCAAATATATAAAAAATATAGTTTGAACATTGTACATACTTATCCATTAGCATCAAAATGTTTTGTGCATGTATTTTTCCTAAATGTGCACAAGAGTTACTATTAGATGAAAGTTAAAAAATTGTTAATATGATAGCTTCCTATAATCAAGCATACCTTAGCACATTTTGGACAAATTTTCTGACGGCACTCTGATACTCCTCCTAGCTTACATACACATTGTTCACAGTCTTCAGTTAGATATATATCACCAACAGCATACCTACACATAAGAAAACAAGAGATATTTTATATTACATTATAATATGAAGATAATAAACTAAGCTGAAGAGTTAAAAAAAATACCAAACCTTAAGGAAGAATTTTTTGAAGATAGATATAAATGACAGCCTGCATTTTTAATCATGTTCAACATTTTGAGTTACATGTCTTATTTAATTTTCAAAATAATGGCTCTATTTGTCAGCTACCTTAGAGAAAGTAGTGATGTACAGAGCTTGTGTTTACATATATCACTTGACTTTTTGCTTCCAGAGAGTAACCTGTTCGTTCCAATGTATGGTAACGAGAAAGTCACAACGAATTTTATTGTTGTTGCAGTATTATTTTTATGAAAAGTCAGGTTATATTGATTTACTAAATATGCATGGAAACACAAAAAGGAATTGTGCTCAGATATTAAAACTGATTATTTTTTTAGTCATTCACAAAGGTTCCCTTATAGCTGGGGCCTGGAGTTGTGGGTTACAACTGACCCCCCCTCCTCTTTCTTCTATGTGGGGCCTGGTTGGCCTTGTGGTTCAAGAAATCTTTCTTAGTGAATTCACATACTTTGTGTGTCTGATCTTCACAAAAGAAGAATGGGGAAACCTGAAGTGGTTCCAATACTATACAATATAATCATTCTTTGAATAACCTTCCTACATGATGTTTACTAGAATAATTTCAATTTACATGTTCTTTTTTGCAGTCATTTCATAGGTACATTATGTAAAATTCATTAGCTTTTATTGAAAATTACACAAACATGATACTCATGCAGTGGCAGAACTACAAAAGTTCATTATAGGATGGGCTCAAGAGAGTAAAATTCTTCCCTGTAGTCACTTGTTACAATTCTCACCTGATAGATCTCAATGGTCAAAAAATATATTTCAATTGTGTTCATAAATTTTATTCACAGCACTTCTAACATCACCTTTTACCTTTGGAGTGTTCATCCATTTTCATCATCCCACACTTTCTTAATCGCGGCTGAATGTGGGGGTAATGTGATCAGCACCATGCCCCTGGCTGCCTTTATCCCCCAGAGTTTTCTCCAGGTACCCACTTATACAATGCTGGGTGGGTGCCAGAGCCACTTGAACAGGTGGAAAAAATTTCGGTTCTCCCCCGCCAGGGATCGAATCCGGGTCTCTCGCATGGTAGTCAGATGCCCTAAGGATTGAGCTACCATGGCTCATATATAGTACAAATGTTACAAAAAATATTATATATGTATATACTCTGCTGAAAAGTCTTTTTATGTACCTGTAGCAAGGTTTTCCTAAATGATGATGGGAAATGATTCTCAACATCCTTGTGTACTGCAATTAAGTATTTGGCAAGTTTGCAACTTCAATATAGTACAGGTCTAACTCCGTAATGTCATGAAAGTATTGTAAGTACTGAAAGTACCTGGTGGAGGCACATTACACAGTAGTTCGGATTGTGCATTAAACTGTAGGTCCAGACCCAATTAGCCTATATGTGCATAACGACGACCTAAAAACAAAATCCAACATTCAACTTTTTGGTAATGAATTAGTCCAGGGGGGTCCATGGACTCACACCCTAAATCCACCCTTGTAATCATGTATTCCAAGAAAAAACTTGTCCAAAGTTTCTGCTTATTTTAAAATATTCTACAAAATTTACATGCAAAGGAAACTTAAATATTTATGTATCAATATTAACTACAAGACAAAAACTTACTTTGTATGGGCTATATAGCAACCACAGCTGGACTTTTCAATGCAGTTTTCACCGTCCCAATATGTTCCTTCAGAACATCTACAATTTTCCCAAGAATCCTCTGGTAAATCAGGACAAGTCAAACATGGTGGTCGAGGTGTTGTAGGCATTTCCACTATATACATACAGTGATGTGATCAGTATGCTTATCAAAATCACAAATCAAAATCAGATTACAATAAAGGTCTAACAGTTTATAGAGGGTGTACACATTAAAAGTAGCCTTGTTTTACACTCAAAATACTTGATTTCAGAATATTGATTTTATTGATTTATTGATTTAGTTTATTTTACTTCGCGTTTTGTGCCTCTTGGCTAATTTGCGAAGATGGGGATGAGTGATGAATTGATGAAATTGATGAATGGGCATGCACAAACAACCAAGCCCGACCGGGATTCGAACCCGGGACCCTTGGCGTCGCAGCGCGATGTGCTAACCACTCGGCCACAGGGTCGGGCTTGATTTCAGAATAATTTTATCCCAACTCACCATTACTAACAGGTGTTACATGTAATATCCATGAACCTCAATGCACATTTCAATAAAATTCTAACAACATTGCATATTAATATACTGAAAATAAGTGTTGCTTATCTGTAAAACTGGGAGGATGGTGGTAGTGGCCACAAAAATTAGTAGATAATAATGATAAGTTTTGTGGATAAGTGAGTACTTCTTTTCAGTATAATAATTAACTACCATGTATTGTCACCTATGCCGATGACACAACTGTTCTTGCCAGAGGTATCGACCCTAGGAAGCTTGAAATAAACACTTTTATCACCATAAACCAACTGGCACAATACTTAACTTCACATGGATTAATAATAAATAACAATAAAACAAAATTTATGATATTCAATACAATTCGAAACAGGGATTTTGAGTCACAAACACTATGCATAGACAATGTGCTCATAGAAACTGTATCTTCAGTAAAGTTTTTGGGAATAACACTAGATCAAAAATTAACGTGGGAAGAACAAATTAACAACATCTGCAGTAAATTATCATCTAATCTATACCTGCTAAAACAAATGGCTGAATATAATTTAACAGAAATTAACAAATGCATATATTATGGACTAATTTACCCCTATGTTGAATATGGCATAATAGCTTGGGGTGGATCATTTTATAATAATACTGTCAGAATACTGAGACTTCGAAAGAGAGCACTTAGAATAATGTACAAACTAGGCTGTAGGGAATCTTGCAAAGAGTTATTCAGGGAAAAACAAATAATGACAATATACTCCCTATACATCTATAAGGCTATAACGTTTGTTCTAAATACTGGAAGCATGACTAAAAATAACCAATTACACAACCACAATACAAGGGGGAAAGATAATTATTACCAGAACCAACACAGACTCAATATCTCAAAACAATCACCAATGAATGCCGGAAAAATATTCTACAACCAGCTGCCTCATGACATAAAACTGATATCTCCAAAAGGTAATCAAATACAAACAATAAAAAAATATTTGACAGATAGAGCTCTCTACAGTATCGGAGAATTCATGGAACAAGACAATACAAGGCCAATGTACTAAAAAAGGTGTATTTTAATTGTATTCTTATTTCAATCATGCAACAATGATAATGTGTTTTTTTATTTTTATTGTAGTGTAATGAAGTGTATTTTTTTCATTTTTACTTTGGTGTAGTGATGTAATGTACTACGCAATGTTTCTTCTTTTTTGTTATGATGTACTTAACTAATTATTATTTCATTATGTATCTTGACGTTTTCCATGCCCTTTTAAACAAGGGTCAACGGAAGAAAAATAAAATTCAAATTCAAATTCAAATTCAAATTTCATTCAAATGGATTCAATGAAGATATGTGAACAAGATATGATTTCACCTCATAGTGTATGCAAACAGTCAGAACTACTGCATTGAGGGATCTGAAAATGCATGGAAGAAAAACATACGCTCTTCAAGATTTAATTAGTAACAGACAATGACACTGGGATATATGTGCGAACATCTGCACTTAATTATAAAATGCAAATTTGTTCACCCAAAAACCTTTGCATTTAATTACAAAATTCATGCCAGTCCAGTTTCTTTTAATCAATAACAATTATCAACTTTCAAAGGAAAGCAACCACACAAACTTCAAATAGTCATCCCCTTCTAAGTAGAACCCACTGTATTATAAATGACTGAACTTTGAATACCTAAACAATCATGGGAGGCAAGAATGGGATGATTGGATGTGAAGAGACTGAAAGGAAGAACACATAGAACATGGAATGAGGATATCCTGAACAGGAGGAACATCTCGTGGAGTGAAGGAAGGAAGTAGGCAGAAGATTGTGACAGATGGCAAGTTCTCTGTGAAACCTCGACACCAATTGGTAAAAGACGATCGAAATAAGTAAGTACCGTATTTACTCATGTATAATGCACTTTTTTCCAAAGCTTTTGCCCCGAAAAAGTGTGGTGCGTATTATGCAGGGAATAATTTTTTAATGTTTACAGAACCCTATCATGTTATATATTGTTGTAAAGCTTGAATTCTGCAGTTTATGAATATGGCAACAGTATTCCATTCAAGATGGCGACACTTATTTGCAATGCGGTTGAAATAAGCTCATTACAAAATGAAGGAACGTTCTGATTTTTATGGTACTTTGTATGAAAAAAGATAAGGCAGGAGAAAATAATTAAAATGTATTACTGGCAAAATAATATGACATATATGGAGTGTGTAAATGGAAGAAATCTTGTGCTGCTAACTGCTAGTTTGAGAGTCCTGAATATGCCTCCTATAAATGTTTTGTTAGTCATAGAAAAAGTTTTAAAGAGGAAATTAGCAAAACCACTTATAAATGTTTCATGGTCATTGCTACAATTCTTCACTTTGTAATGTAATGTTCTCCTCTTGGTCCACATAGCAACAGGTGACTCATTGAATAGGAATGATGTCATTCACCGTTGATCGGCATACCAACAGCTTTACGACCTACAACTAAGAAAGTCATTTCTTGAACCTGGATAGTACTGTGCACTATATACGAGATATAATTGTTTGTCACTTTTCCCTATCAAAAACCAGGGTGTGCATTATACACACACGCGCATTATACACGCGTAAATACGGTATGTAATATTGATTGATTTGACTTATTTTACCTTGCTCATCTGAAGACTCAGATGAGTGATAATCTGAGGAAATTGATGAAGGAATGCTCACAAAGAACACCCATGCCCATGTTGGGATTTGAATCCAAGAATCTTGGAATTGTAGCATTTTGTGCTAGCCAATCCACCACAGACGTTGTAATACTCCAGATAGTTTGAATGCACGAGGGTGATTCAAAAGAAAAACTTAAAAGTGCAATAAAATTCCAAAAAGTTGTACTATTGATTTGTAAGTTGGCAGAAGTTATCGTTGTGGTTGAAAGAATGACCAACAGGTGGCAACATGATGCTGCAACACTGAAGAAGGAAGCAGCGTCAGTGCAAAGATGCCGCTCCATTGTCGACATGCACCGCATTAGAGCAGCGATCTGTGATGCGTAACTTGAGTAGTGAAGGTGTTAAAAAACTTGAAATTCATTGCAGGATGAAAGTGCAGTGTGGTGATTTGTGTGTGTCCCTGCAGCAAGTGTACGAGTGGTGTAGAAAGTTTAACAGTGGCGTAACAGTCCTGCGACCGGGCCAGGCACACTGCGTAGTGACAAACAAAAACATCACAGCAGTGAAAGAGCTTGTGAAGGAAAACAGGTATATTACTGTGAAGGAAAAAGCCGCCATTTTGGATATTAGTGTTGGTTCAGCACACAATATTGTCCATAATGTGCTGCGATTCAATAAAGTGACTGCCGAATTGAGAGACCATCATGTCGAGCCTGTGAGGAACTTTGCATTGTTTCGAGGTCGAATGTGATGGATTTCTGGAAAGAATTGTTACAGGAGACGAAACCTGGGTACACTATCACCAACCTAAAACAAAAAGATCAAACAAGGAATGGCACCATTTCTCATTGCCAAAACCCAAAAAATTCTGCATCCAACCATTGAGGGGAAAATCATGCTCTCTCTCTCTTCTGGGATGCAAATGGGGTAATTTTTTAACATTACATGGAAAAGAGAGTAACAGTGACCAGTACTTCTTATGCAGATCTGCTCCAAAATCACCTTCGCCCTGTAACCAGGAGTAAATGATGAGGACTTCAGGTGTATTGTTACTGCATCAGAATGTCCGACCCCAGATCGATGTGTATTGAATATCTATTACATGACTATAACTCAAGGAAACTAACTTTCCGGTACATAATATCTGACTAACCTAGCAGACAGTAGCTTAAAAACACAGAATACAACAAATTAAAACATTAATTCCTAGCTTTCAACCCTTATCAGTTTTCAAAATACAGTAAAACCTCATTAATCCGGACCCCGATAAGCTGGACTTTGCTTAATCTGGACAGGCAATAGCCCCCCCCCAAAAAAAAACAACCAGAATGCAAGGTTTTAAATGTGACTAGAAGTCAACAAGAGAACATTCTAACAGTCAACCACTGATGAAATTCTGTTTCCCGCAGACTCTGTACTGTACTGCATGGTGTATTTAGGCCTATGCCTAGAGGCATGCGTATTTAGTTTTTGACAAAAACACGAAATGTGAAATAACGCATTGTAATGTTAATTTTTCATGTTTCTGATAGGTGTGAGGTGCATTTTCCTACCCTGTTTTGTCACAAAATAATGCGAAA
The DNA here is from genome assembly GCF_977018435.1 of Lepisma saccharinum. NCBI lineage: Eukaryota > Metazoa > Arthropoda > Insecta > Zygentoma > Lepismatidae > Lepisma > Lepisma saccharinum. Next base: position 12,647,313 of record NC_139232.1, read on the forward strand.
TGAAATGCAAAAGGCGAAATAGACTCTTAAACATGAAATTTAGAGTTTATTTACCGACGCGACAATTTCTGGAGTCAGAATTATCCTGTGAGTTATGCAATTCATGTAAAATTGATTAATTTTGCTGTAAATATTTGAGAAGCATAAATGGATCTCTTTATATACGAATAAACTTAATATTTTGGTAACAGCATAAATGTGTTATTAGAAGGAATATGTTTATTTTGTGTAGTAAGTGTGGTTTTTATATCAAATTTAGGATTATATTCACAATTTTAAGACCAAAATGTCATTTTATATACCGCTTTTTCACCACTATAACAGCAAAATTTTATTTTATTTACCGCTTTTGAACCTGAAATTGACTTTGTTTTGTACCGAAATTTTGCTTTTTTTATTTACCAAAAATATGTGCCTCTAATTATACATCACAGTTTTAAAACCAAAATGTCATTTTATATACCGCTTTTGATCTGATTTTTCACCGCAATAACACCAAAATTTTATTCTATTTACTGCTTTTGAACCCGAAATTGACTCAGTTTTTGTACCGAAATTTTGCTTTTTTATTTACCAAAATTATGTGCCTCTACTATGCCCTTTAAATACACCATAATAAACGTGTTTTGTTGATATAAATGGAGTTTTAATGCACTTTCTACTGTTATTTTAGGTTATTTCAGTTAATCTAGACTTTCGTTAAATCGGTCAACTTATTCCACCCCATTAGTCTGGATTAACGAGGTTTTACTGTATTAAAATTTCAGGTACATGTCTGTGTTATTAAGGATTTGTTACCATATTGACAGCATGAAAACTATGCAGTTTACTAATCTGTTTTATTAGACAGAAATCAGAGTTAGTACTGATTATAATGTAGTTATACTTACAGTAAGGTTCGAAACAGCCTATTATTTCCACCCTCATGGCTATGTTGTTGTGCCACATAATAGGAGCAACCTTCAAATATCTAGCATGAATCATCCTCGGGAATTTCACTTGTCTTGGGGTATGATTGTCAAAGTTAGCAGCAAAAGCCTGAAAATGGAGTATAACAAGGTAAGAAGTTTAACAAAGAGTATTTTTTATTCTTCTTTTATTTACATTGCATTTCTGCCAGTTAAGTCTAACTGTGACAAAGGAGCATGAAAGACAACTACATAAAATGGAAATGTAATAGAGTTTATAAATAATTATTTATAAATGTATAATTATAATTAGTCCTTACATGTACTGTAGTTCTTCGAATCTAAGGCGCAGGTTTTTGTCAGATTTTAGACGTCCAAATTTCAAGTGCACCTTAGATTCGATGGCATCTTCGATTCGATGTGTATATACTACAATATACATATTTCATGCATGTACAACATAGAATCTACTGCAGTCTCTAATACCGGTAGTTACAAAGAGTAAAAACAGAAGTTGCCAATGTTGCAAGGTAAAGTACCATATACCATATTTGTAAACAAATAAACATGTAACCTATAGATGTTTAAATAAACAAAAATTTGTAAAACAGAAGTTACCAATGTTTCAAGGTAAAGTACTGTATACTGTATTTGTAAACAAATAAACATGTATCCTATAGATGTTTAAATAAACAAAAAATTGTAAAAACAGAAGTTACCGATGTTGCAAGGTAAAGTACCGTATAGGTAGGGACATTGAATTTTTGCGATGCGCGAAATCGCAAAATGTGAAAAAAAGATGCAATTTTGAACATTCTGCACGTAACTACACCCTCAGTGATGAAATATGCATTAGTTTTATTCGCAAAGTAATGCGAAATGTGTCCTTTTCCACGAAATGAACGCTTTTTCGCGAAATAACCGTAAAATATTATCAAATTAAGTAGAAAACACGCAAAAACCATCAATCGAGGTTGTGCGCGCAAACTGTCGATTTGTAACGAAACGTTTGCCTAAAGTTTCCTATCACTTGCAGCTGAAGAACGTTTTATCTTGGATCACATCAGGAAACGCTGCAAATTGGGATTTCCCATGCACATAATCTCAGTTCGAAAACTTCGCTCCCTGTCAAGCTGCATTCCTTTCTTTCCCCGAATGTCTACTCAACTTCCAGTTTCATTGAACTTGCTAGCTGTAGCAGCGATAAGATTAGTCTGTTCCCGCACATCAAGGGAAACAATGGTGTCATTTGTGTTCCGTCATGAATGAATTTTGTTTGTCATCATGTGATTTTCAGCATGTGTTTGTGTATGTGCAGTAGTGATTATTTTATTTGTTGGACAGCAAGAATATCCTTTAAATACATACAATGATAAATCACTTGAGATATGCAATTTAGAAATGAAGTGATTTTGTGTTGATGTTTTCTTTTTGGTTGGACAGCTAAGTACTTGTGTATGTGTACAGTATATAAAAATGAAGTAGTTTATCAATTTATAGCTCTTTTGTATGTTGTTTTCACTCATGATGAAAAAGTGTGTGCCAATTTTTTTTTCCACCGCTGGTATATACCGCTGATCTATCATTTTATTTACCGCTCTCCTTGGTTTTTATTTACCATAAATTTGTCTCCCTACATATAGGTATTTGTAAACAAGTAAACATGTACCCTATACATTTTTAAATAAACACCGCAAAGTTTAAAATATGAATGTCTTTGTGCATATTCCTGGACAATTTTTTTTTCTGAAAAATGAGGCAAAAATTCAGGTGCACCTTAGATTCGATGGCGTCTTCAATTCAAAGAACTACGGTATTCAATGTATAGAAATACACTACTCAACCAAAATATATAATGCATGAAAATCATTATCAAAATTGAAAGAATAAGAAACAATGTCCAAAAATCTAGTTTCTCTGCAAGCCTGAATATTACATTTTACAAAGAGAGTTTTCATATTTATTAACCGTATATACTTTAAATTGTACCAAACTCTTGGTTAACATAAATCTTAAACTGTTTGCTGATATAATTGAAATTTTTACGTGTACACATTTGAATTTTAGAAAAAAATAAATAAATTTTATGACATTTGCCACACAAAAAGAGCAATAAATACTTCAAATTCGAGGTTTTGTATACTGACTCAGTGTCATCACAAGGTTGGTAGAAATCACTGACTGACCACAAACTGATGACTGTTGCTGTTATTGTATTCTTTACACGGCAAGTCAAATGTACACACTTTCAATTTTCTTCCCTTCCCAACATTTTTACTAAGTTAACCATAGCCAAGTAGATGTTTTTATTTTTTGTTCTTTTAAGAAAATGTGGATTGTACAATGCAAACATCTCTCTATCTATCTCTCTCTCTCTGGGTGTATGTGGATTTAAAATTTGACAAACGTTTATTTATCTCTGTAGAAAATTCAGTGAATTTAGACTCGGCCAGGACTCGAACCTGGGTCTCTAGCATTGGTCTATCAACTGAGATACTGAAATAGTACAGGTTTTGCCTGAATTTTTGGTGTCCCCAATTTACCTGTGTGAAGTTGTCTCTGCCAGTGCTACTGCAATAGGATCTGTTGCTTTTGAAAGACTGATGATGTTGACAAGTGCCTAGTACTTCCAGCATGTAGTTGTCAATTTAATTTAATTTAATTTACAACATATCCTATTGCGATTGCACTGGCAGGGTCAATTCTACACAGGTAAAACATCAGCAGTGAAAAGCAGATGAAGTTAAGGCTGGATTAGTCAGTATAGAAATGACATGGTAGGCCAGACCTGGGTACGAGTCCTGGTAGAGCCTGCATGTTTCATTGAAATTTCTACATAGTACATCTCCTGTGTGTATCAAATTGTAAGGTAATTTATTTATTTGTTCTGTATTACAAACATTTACATGACATGTAGACAACAATATTTAGTTCATATCAAATAATGATATATGTGTATATAACCTGCTATCTATGCAATTCACTTTTGCTTTTCTGTAAGTACACAAACATGTACTTTACTTTGTAGGCTCTTTGCCAAATCATTTAAAAGTTTAAACACCCAAAAAAGGAAATTTCCATACCTCTTTATAAATGTGACTTATGATTTATTCATATTTAAATGTAACCCTATACCAATTAGCATCTGTACATAACACTGATTTTCTGTTCCATGCACATAGTACAAAACAAGAACAAAAACATATATTCTCCTTTTCACAACCCTATTCTGCATACATATTTTAATTTCTGGAATGGGCATTTGATAATATGTAACTGTGGAAATAAATGCCTATAGTATTTTAGAATGATATGTGCTTCAAAAGAAGAAATATGTACAACAATCAAACCACTTTTGAAAAATGTAATATAATCAAAATCAATTACGGGTTCAGTTTGTAAACTTACAATTTCACGTCCATCAGGTTTCAAAATAGGATTCCACGATTTTCCATCATGGCTGTAATAGACATGGAATGCTTCTACCCAGGAGTCCATGTCGTTGCCACCTTGTGTTACTACTCCTGTCAAATTTCTTGGGCCTGTGAAGTCGAACTGTGAAAGAGAAACAAGGAATAAGCAAGAAATAACACACTGATTGTAAAGTTTTCCCATCTACTATTATATTTCCTTCTATTAGTTTAAAATAACATGTTAATGAAGCTGATCAAAAGTTTTCTACATTTCACCTAAAAATAAGAATTTAAACTAAAGCTAGAACTTCATGGCACAACATTCCATCAAGTCCCATCACTGGTGTTTTCTAACTTTCTAGATGGAGCCTGATACTTACTTTTTCAAGTAGCTTCCAAATTGTCCTCGTGATGCTTGGTTAATACTGAAATTTTGGTGCTCCCACTGAGAATTGAACCTGGAGTGCTCATATCAAAGGTAAGAGTGCTAACTGTTTTGCTACATGAATACCTAATTAATTTCTTTGGTTTCTTTCTTTTTTTCATAAGCTAGATAATAATTAGGGCTGAGCCGATACCGATGTATCGCTATCGACCGATACTGGGGGTATCGGTAAGTATCGGTTGATATTTTTGCACCAATACTAGCTGATACCATTGTTTTTGAGTCGCTAGAGGCATGGCCAAAACAAATTGTCTTTTTCCATTTCAAAGACTCGTTAACCTCTTTCAACTTACATTTGGTTTCGTAAAAATGAAAAATAGTTGTGCATTTGTTAAATGAACCTGTACTCAAGTTTCTGGGAACGGCAAGTGCGTGACACAAAGATCTGTACACAGATAAGACTCGCGATCAAGTGTAACGTGAAATTATCCCCATAGCAGTTCGCTGCTTCTGTTTAGTTCTCTTCAAAGTCTACCAGGTTTTGTTCGTACAGATGCGGTCTCATATAACAATAACCCCAATGAGGTCCCAAAAGCCAACGATGCACCTGTTGGCAATCCTTCCACTTTCTTTGGTGTTTGCGGACATCCCTCTCTTTAGTGACCTCCCATAGTAAAAAGGTCATTGTCCACGAAAGTGGTGGACGTGTCTCAGACACAGTACATAGCATTTTCCTGGAAATTCAAATCCCCGTTTTCCTTTCCAACTTTATACTTTTGTTTGTTATGACTGGGTTTCAGCAGGCATGTTTCGGGACAAAGAACGTGTCAGGGAAATAATTTTCTTAGAACGACAGATGACGGCAGTTAGTTTCTGGAAAGTGTAGTGATGGATTTGGATTTCCTCCCATGCCAAGCGATAGAACTATGCATTTAATTTTTCTTAGAAATCATTTGCCGAAAGTATATCGAAAGCAAAGTCACTTCGGAATGTCACTGTACTGAAGTCAATCACCTGACATAGAAGCAAGAGACTGGTAAATTTTCATTCTCTCCTTAAATTTCGTTGACTAATTTTTATTCTCTTTGATAAACGTCAAACAAAAGATGAGATTGGTTTTACATTACAGCTTTACTGTTAGTTTTAGACGTCGTTGTGTCTGGCGCTGGTAAATCGCCAATCATTCTTGTGTTCACGGATGATTTAATGTTATTTTGGGAAGAGTGATCCTTCAGTTTTAGAGAAGGTTGAAGAGGCATGATCTCAATTTTCAACATTGGGGGAGAGGAGGACGATGGCCACATGATTGCCTTGCTCTTAGCTTCACTTAATATTTCTGTAATATTTGAAACATCTGATCGATTGTCACTTTAAAAAAATGTAAAGTTGAGAAGCATCGTTGCAACAGTGTCCTTTGGTGGGTTAATTTATGCATCGCCCCTCGTCAGAAATGCATACATATAAAATGTAATAATAATAATTACACAGTCGCAGACATACATATATACACACACACAGCCAAACCCTGATTTTACGTTTTTCAGGGGCCTGTAAATAAAAAAAGTAAAATGCGGCAAACGTAAAAAGCGGGAAAACATAAGGGAGGGGTGAAACTCAAGTGTCAGTAAGAAAAGGACTATGCAATCGACTTTTTCAATTCTGTGGGGGGGGGGGGAGTAGGGGCAAGGTTGGGATAAATGATTATTCTACGTGAGGCAGAGAATGCTTTCTCTATGCATATTCCTGTCCTTGAAGGGAGGTATGACTAATGCAAGTTATACCCTGCCTCCCCCCTCCCCCCACCTGCCACTGACCATGCCTCTTCGCTCCCTTCTCTTACACGAAAGCCTTACATCTGAAAGTTCAAGGTCGCATGGTGAATGAAACAGCTGCAAAAGCAAGAAAAAGAAGGGAGAAGTCGCGTAGTCAACAGAACAGGTTTCTGCCAAATTTTAAGACATCATCACGGCTCAGAAAACGTATAAAGCGGGAAACGGGAGTAAGAGCGAACGTAAAATCGAGGTGAACATCCTATTATTTAATATGACCTCTTGCTGGGACCTGACTGGATGAACGTATTAAGCGGGAAAACATATAATGTGGAAATGTAAAATCGGGGTTCTACTGTGTGTATATATAATATAATATAATATATATAATATATATATAACCTTTGTTATTTTAAATTTGGAATTATAAAAGTATCGGTATCGGCATCGGTATCAGTTCAGAGTGGTATCGGCTCAGCCCTAATAATAATAAATATATGCTGTTTTTATCTCTATTCTTATATAATAATTTTATCACCTCATGTAATAATAATAATAATAACAACAATAAATTGGCTTACTTTAATATTAATGTTGTTATTAATAATATACATATTAATCTTATTAACCTACTAAATATAAACATTATTATTATTATTATTATTATTATTATTATTATTATTATTAATAATAATATTATTATTATGACGACATGTGAGACACATGGTTTGGACCCTTCCCAAAATATAGTTCTATATACGTGCCTGAATGAGATACATTTTTTCTTACAAATAAGGAATTCAAAAAACCACATATGTAACATGTCAATACATTTCAACAAATAATTTTTAATTTGAAAAATTAAATGTTGGTAATAGGTCATAAAATAATTAAAAATTTAAGAGAATGCATTAATTTTTATATGGATACTTAAACTGATTTAGATGTGTGATCATCTTCTTACTTAGTAAACCACACACACATTCAAGGATTTAATTAATTGACATCTTTCTATGATATAATACAATTCACAAATACATGCTATATGAGAAGCAGAGGAACATAACTCCAAAAATGCAGATTTCAGATTTGTTTAAATAAACTCTGAAGAGCACTTCTAATCCATAGCGGTAAGCAGGGGTGGTGAAGGTGAAGTAATCAGGCAATTGTGCTTTGAGTTTTAGATTTCTTTCCAAATAAAGAAATCTGGATTTCGCATGCATGCAAAAATAAAGGACTTTTTTCATTTGCTTTGTCTTTTACATACTTTTCATCCAGGGGTGTGTGAAGAGGCGCTTGCGCAGCGGCTTATACTCTGGGTCATCTAGGTAATCGCAGATGACCCGGCTGTATTTCTTTTTTTTTTTTAAGAAAAAATATATATACACATTTCTTCGCAATATTCTTCCAAACCAATTTTGATGCATACATTTTCTTGCTTCCAGCATGCGAATACTTCCAATCCTTTGCCGCCGAATGTCCGGGAACCTTTCTCCAGCCGGTGGAATGACTTCAGGGAATCTCACCCTGACGTCTTTCCTCCCGCTTTCCTTACAACCCTTGGCGAGGAGGGAGGAGAAAGGAAAGAGGGGGAGGAAACACTGCTTCTCAGGCACGGTGATTCCATGCCCAGGATAAGCTCCTTCTTGTGAGAGTCCACCGGTCGCACTCTCAACCTTCAGAGCCTTTACCGTTCCCTCCGCTGAACTAGGGAAAACATACCCGGTAGAGTGCGAAGAACAGGAAAACTGAATAACATGGGAAAAAAATTTCTACGCTAATTTTCACTTTACATTTGCTTCTGTCTTGCTGAATTCAGTTACGAGGGTCACTATTTATATTTTGAGCCTAACAATGAAAAAACAGGAATTTGGCATTGAAAACTGCTTTATTGTTTTTCGAAGTATTCTCCTTTATGGTCAATACACTTTTGCATTCGTTCGAACCATTTGTCAAAGCAGTTTTTCCAATCTTCTTGAGACACTTCCATAATATGGTTTTTGAACGCATCAACGGCATCTTCCGCCGACGAAAATCGTTGTCCACGCAATTTATTCTTGACATTCGGGAACAAGAAGAAGTCATTGGGTGCCAAATCAGGACTGTACGGCGGATGACCATCAATTCGATTCTTTGACTGTTCATAAAGTCGGTTGTTAGACGAGATGTGTGACAGCTGGCATTGTCTTGATGAAGAATGATCCGACGGCGTTTGTTTGTTTTCCGTATTTGACCGAAGACCTCTGGCAAACAAATTGTTGTGTACCATTCAGAGTTGACCGTTCTACGTTCCTCTAAAGTTACAGTTGCCACATGACCAGTTTTCCCGAAAAAACAGGCGACCATTTGTTTCGATGTGCTTCGAGCGCGAACAACTTTTGTTGGATTGGGTTCATCTTGAAACACCCATACAGTCGACTGCTGTTTACGTTCCGGCTCATATGCATATATCCATGATTCATCACCTGTTACAATCTTATATACGTCTTTTGAAGCACCACGATTGTATTTATTGAGCATTTGTTTGCACCAATTGAAGCGAGCGTCTTTTTGAGTTTTTGTCAAATCGTGTGGGATCCAACAAGAACATACCTTTCTCACAGCTAAATGATCATGTAATATTTTATATATGCTGGGGGAACTAATGCCTATGGTTGCCTCAATCTCACAGTATGTCACATGACGATCTTGCAGTATTAGGTTTTGCACAGCATCAATGGTTTCTTGAACAACAACTGATTTTGGACGACCTTCGCGAATCTAGTTGGTGAGCGAATGGCGGCCACGATAAAATTCGTTATACCAGCGTTTCACAGTGGCAAAGGATGGGGCTTCATCGCCAAATGTGGAAGTAAGTTGATCGATGCACTCTTGCCTTGATAATCCATGTCGAAAATCGTAAAAAATCATCGCACGAAAATGTTCACGAGTTAATTCCATTTTATTGTTGTCGTGCAATCTCCAAGGCAACATAAACAACACAAATCAAGCTATTGACAAAACATTTGAAGTACGTTATGGTCAATAATGCCAGACGATTCCGTGCAAACGTCAAATCGCGCCTAACTTCAATCAGTGTTGCCAAGACTCAAAATATAAATAGTGACCCTCGTATTTGAACATAAATTTATCAAAAGGGAAAAGCTTAAATATTGAAGATGAAGCAAACTAAATTAAAATTCAAAGCTCAAGCAATTAAAGCACCTATATGCTGACTCCCCCCATCCTTGTATTTACAAAAATAGTGATTGTTTCTCCTCTCTAATCTTCAAAAGCAGCGAGAATACTTCTTTCACGGAACTGAATATTTTTTTCAAGGGAAATATATCAAAATAAATTATATATATATATATATATATATATATATATATATATATATATATATATATATTAGTTAATTTAAGTTGCTATATTCTGCCTGTTTAGATTAATAGTGATGAAGATGAACGAATTAAACATAAAACGAAAAAAACACATCAGGCACGTAACCAGGTGGAGGACTCGGGGGGGCTGAAACCCCCCTCCCCGAAATCCTACAAATATCTAATTTAAAAAGTGTATAGTGGTAATTAATTTTACTTCATTAGCAGGATTAAACACTTTGCATAATACGTTGTAATAATCTGAGATTCATCTTCAGGACTTCTAACCCCACTGTTTCAACTTTATGTGGCGGCTGCTAATAAGGGATGATCCCCATCCCGAAATAAAATTCTGGCTCTGACCTGCAATGATTCGAACTTTTAAAAACCTGTCATTTCGAGCTCGGAAAGGGATTTTTTTTTATCATTCATAGTGAATTTCATTCTGAGCCAGGAACACAACAACAGAAGTTTGTCGCGTGAAACTGAATGCGTGCAGTCGTTGGCTTCGTGCTGTGCTTCGTGTTTATTATTTATTTAGGTGTTAGTGTTTGTCGTGATAGTGCTGTGTTAAAGGGTAATGGATGTGATACAAGATTTGCTGGTGAAACCTTTTGGAACAAGATCTTTTCAGGAGAAGTTGCAAATTGTTAATACAGGTAGGCCAGTGTCATCGCTTGAACTTATTTCTACACACAAATACAAAAATCGGGAATATGTGATGCATTTTCGCAAGCAAATTATGACAAAACTCCATGGTTGACAGGAAGTATAAGTGTTAATAAGCTTTGCTTTTTTGTTGGCCGTGCTTACTTTTCGGGGTTGAAAAGAATGTATGGACGCGTGGCTGATACTGTAATCTTTGCAACGCTTGTGCTAAACATGAAAAATCCAAAAGTCAATCTTTCGCACAGACATGTATTGACGTGCAACTGGACAAACAGCGTGCTTTGGATGTTGTACAGCACAAGTAATCGGGTCCTGGAGTAAGTTGAATTTTGCACTTAAATTAATATTGCGGGTTTTTATTTCACTAGTGCACGTCTTTCATTTTATATTTCACAGGCTGTTCTTTTATAGCTATATAATACTGTCTTGTTTTATTATTTGAAATTCTACACGTATAGCAAACTGCAATAACGAGAATTAATTGATTGTGATCGTAGCAATAAGACAAACATTCCGACACAATATTCCTAAATCCAATATGGAGCTTGACATAAATTGCACGGAAACTTTTGGAGTCTGAGGATCAAAAGGTCGGAGATTACCCACTTGTTAGAACCAGCATACGCCACTGTGCTTGTGCACCCCCTTAATTTTCTTCTGCATCCCCATCAGCACCCCCTTTTGAAAACCAAATTTCAACCGAAAATACTGTTACCTTTTCAGAGTGGAAAAATATAACCAAAAATAGTTTCTGGCAACCAAACACTTGTTTAAACAACCGACAAACAAATGATTAATCACTAGTACTAAATGCTCTTTAGTAATTGAGCACATGTGTTTATAGTTACCAAAGAATTTGTTCAAAATTACCAACTTATGTAAATGGTAATACAGTTACCAAATGACATAACCTAATGTGTTTTGTTAATTCAATGAAATTAGTTTTTTCAGTGTTGCAGTGTTGTTCGTGTCATGACTTACGAAAACCATGTCGTCATTATAATATTGAGTATTAATAAGAGACCACTATTATTGTGTACAGGCAAGCTATTGATACTAATCTGAAAGGGAAGTCACATTTACTTCTTTGAACATGTGTGGTCAAAGGAAGCATGCAAAATTAATTCAAGTCATTGGCATATTTTCATAGAAGCCGACTGAAAGTTGATTTCTATTTGATGTAGTGGTGCATGTTTAATTTTTCCTTTATTTTCAATATCGCACCCCCTCAGCACTCCGATTTACTGACTCCTTTTAAGAATCAGGCATATTACTAAGAATGCATTACTTCCATTCTCCTGTAAATTTGATAAATTGCAGTTATGTCCCTCTGGTCACATTTTGAAATAAAACATATATATTCGTACCTGAATCCACTCATTTCGTGAATTTGAATTTGGAACCCAACCGCCACTACTTGTCTCACTTGACTTTACATTTAGCCTTGCATTTGATGCTCCAAACATGGGATTATCTTGTAAATAGGACGAGACAGTGATCTGTTGATCCTTAAGAATGCCAGAACTCAATCCCATATTCTCAACACACAATGGAGCTGTAAAATAAATAAATAAATATAGTGCTTTCAGTCAAGTTAATGAAGTATGAAGTTAACTGATAATTTTGTAGAACTAATTCGCCCTTAAGCTGGGATATTTTAAATGCCCTACCTGTTATACTTCAAGTGGAATTTAAATTGGTCACTGCTTTGCATTAGTTCTACATACACGTTTGTCTCCTCCAAAATAACATTGATCACTTCTTGAGCAAGAAAAAAAAATAAAGAGACTAAAACATGATTAAAGTTCTTTTGAAGCTCTGACAGTCCTACAAAAGGAATTTTTTAAGCTCTAAATACGTCCTGCAACTTATGCCACTATCACATAGAATCACCATAACTCCCTGTTGCAGAAATCCCAGTTTCATTTACATCATCTTCAACTTCATTATCTTTTCGTGCATAATTTAGTCCACTTTTGGCACTTTGAAAGTAAAATCAAAATTCCTCCTGTTAGTGTCTCCAAATAAAATTTTGTTCCATTCGGCATAATTTATCAGTCGGGACAAGCCATTGTTCATGTTTGTATTATGATTGATGGATTTATTTAGTTTATTTAACGTCACATTTCTGTCCCTTTTGGCAAATCACAACGAGCTATGAAAACATGAGGAACTATAAGTTGTTTTTTTTATTTTCCCTGTAGATGGCAGTAAAGTTCAGACCCCTTACAGCCAACTGGTTCTAACAGTTTATCACCACCAACAATTGACATGTCCTATATTACCATGTACTGTTATTTGTACACTCACGGTAGTGCCTAGACGCAAATAAACTAAACTAAACTAAACCAACAATAGATGGCCTCTTGTCAGCAGTTTTATGTTAGTCATGCATCGTACTTATATTTGTATACCAAACTGCCATTAACACAAGAATCTCTGAACATAGACTGGCTCGAGGGGTTAATACATATACTACATTATATTAAAAATGTTTTCAGAAAAAAAAAATATAATTTAAGTACAAAAAATGGACAGAACGTTGCTTCACAGATTTATATTTCCTTCTATAAAACACTAATTAGACCTTTATATGTATTCAAGTGAGACTTAATGTAGAACTCTCAAAATATTGAAAACTCATTTTGTTCCCTTATTTGGAGTAATATCCTTAATGCTCTTTGGAGTGATATACTCCATATAAATGGAAAAAGAGAACAAAGTGAGCTTTCAATGATTTTTCCAAGTTCTATGTTAAGTCTAATGTTGATACAATAATAGTAGTTTTTTTAATATCTGCTAAATTAAAAACATGAGAATATATGAACAACATACTGTGCTAGAATCATTTCTATTTAACTACCTTGTGTAGTAGGAGGTAAAGTTGTGAAAAACACTTCTCCACAGCCAATTATTTCCACTCTCATAGCAATTGCATTTTTCCAAGTTTGTGGATTAAAACGTACATATCGAGCTTCAATTGGAGATGAGAACATTTCCTTAATTGGTTCAGTGTTGCTCAGAGGTCCACGGAAGAGCTAAGTGTAAATAAAAAATATTATGAAAATACACCAGGTAATGAAATTTCAATAAATAATTATTCATGAAGTACATTTTGATGTACATGTATATACATGAATGCACACAACATATGTCAACACAATATGTAATTTATGGTGAACTCTATATGAGTTTTAAAGCTTTCTGCCTTTTATAAATATTAATTTACATATTATGTTTGAAATTTTATATGCTTCAACATCAATATGAATTTCTGACCTATATTTTAGAAATTTTCTTTACAATATATTAAAAGCTGTTAACTCATAAGAACAAAAGGCAATCAAAAATAAAATATATGCCAGGTTCCTTGCTAACTGTGGATAGATAAATTTGTATTTTGTATTTATATTTGTCTTATTTTTACATTGCTTTTCTGCTACTTTTGACTAATTGCAATGATGAGGATGAATGATCTTTGGAGAATGGAAGACCTGGTAGCAAATTTATATAGTAAAGGCAAGTACTGATTTATCAGCGGCACATTTTTTATCTACGAGGGTGGATCAATAAGTATCGCACAACAATTTTTTTAAAAAAGGAAGTTAAATAGGTAAGACAACATAAATTATACACAATGAAACCACATCATTTAACTACTTTTCGACATAGGAGCCAGGTCTTTCAACACATTCTTGCCATCATGGCACTAGCTTTAATATACCCTGTTCATAGAACTTCGTCATTTGGGAATACAGTCATTGGTATTGAAGCATTGGCCACCTAGGAATTTCTTCATTGGGCCAAATAGATAGAAGTCTGATGGTACAAAGTCCGGATTGTATGGTGGGTGCTGGAACACCTCCCAACCAAATTTATCGATTTTGTCATGAACAGAAGCTGCAACATGGGGGCCAGCATTGTCATAGGACAGTATGACATTTGCAGCATTGCGTTTCTCATGAAGGGCACGACACAACTTTAACAATGTTTCTTGATAGCTTGCAGCATTCACAGTGGTTGCTACTGTCCAAACAGTATTCCCCATACACGCCCAACATTTCCCTGAGAATTTCACTAGGGTTTGTCCTTTCACCCACAAAAAACGAACTACAGCTTTGCTCTTCACATGTTGACGACAATAACATGCACACCATATTTGCTAAGTAGTTCACGCTTCTGTCGCAAGAGTTATACCTGATCGAACAAATGATGTCTTTGGGCAAACTTCAAACTATACGTCTGTAAAATTTAAACATCCCAGCCACAATAACATCGCGGGGAAAAAAAATGTTGTGTGATACTTAATGATCCACCCTCGTATTTATTTCAGTGGCCACTACCATCATCTTGTTTGGAACTAGTTGTGCTAACAACAATGCCATGGATGGGTAGGAGACAATAGTGCACCTAGCAGCATGCCGGAAAACAAACACAACAGAAACCTGCCAGACAATAGCACAAGTCTCCAAGAGGGTGGTGCAGTGCGCACTAAAATTACTAGGAAGAAAAAAAAAATAGTTTCGTGGATAAGCAAGTACTTGCTTTCAATATATTAGCATATTTTAGTAAACAAATATGAGTGGAGAAAGATGAAAATGAAGATTATATGGAAAACAATAATACTTTATAATAATAGTAATAATAATTATTATACTGTGCACTACGTAACACAGCCTACTTCTTTCTTCTACAATGATAATGCGGTAAATACCGCGAAATATCAACATATTTCTTTTGTGTGTAAGTGTTTACTGTCTCCTTCATCATGTATTTTATCCTCCTTTCTGGCACTTTTTATCATCCTATTCCTGTATATATAATAATAATATTATAATAAATTCTTTATTCATCAGTGAAGTTTAGTCTGGCTCCTCCATCATTTGACCATGAAACTTGTACGATCAAACAAACAAAAAAAAATTTAAAAAATACTACTACGATAAATACAAGTATTCAATTTCTGTGCATACTAAATATTGCAGTAACTAACATTATAAAAAAGATATAATAAACATTACTCATTCACACAAATCAAAAGTTATTCACATTACTCATTCACACAAATCAAAAGTTATTCACAGGCTTTGTAAAAAATTATGATCATATTGTCATATAAAGTTATCTTTTATGACATGACCAAATGATTAATATTTAATTCACCTTTGGCATTCTATCCTCAGTGACATAAGAAAATGATTTCTTGTCATTGCTGTAGAGGACATAATAGCTGGTCACATATTCTTCTGAAACATCACTACCTTCCACAATAACACCATATATAGGTTCAACTCCTCCAAGATCTATTTCAAGATATTGATCTTTATTCAACTGTTTTGCAGTCCAGCTGCCACCTAAAATATTAAACGATTACATTTGAACTCATATTGGAAAAACAACAGCAATTGCATTTTAATAATATATTCAATTCTACCTGGATTAACATAAAACCCTAAGTCTGTTTGAAATATGTTACACTTTTTAAAAATGCAAATATAATAGAAACTGGAGGTAGAATATATTTCTGGAGAAACACAATAAGAATTGATTGATCGATTGACTTGGTGTTTTAAGTCCACTTTATACACAGTAAGGCTAAACGGGACTGGACCTACAGCTTAAAGTGGGATCCGAACCACTATGTGCCTCAACCGGGTATCGAACCCGGGACCCCTTGATTACAAGGCAACAACGCTACCACTGTGCCATCGGGGAGGCCCCAAAATAAGAACGAATTACAGGTAATGTTCACATTGGTACTCAAGTGGGCAAATAGTTAGTGCATGTTTCATTGGCTAGATTATGTTGTTTACACAAGGTTTGATCAGGGGTGGCTTAAGGATCAGGCAACCCAGCTGACTGCCCAGGGCACCAAACTGGGCCTTCCCCCTTGATTAGTGCCAAAACCTTATTTCTGATTTCATAACTGTGGCTATTTGTTTGTTTGTTTGAGTTTATTTTTTAAGTGCAATTTATGCACAGAAAGGCTAAGCGGAACTGTACCTGCAGTTTAAAATGGGATCCGGCCACTATGTGCCTCCACCGGATGCATGGCTATTTGTTTTAAAAATATTTATTGTTGACAAGAATTAACTGCTGCATAACATAATAAGTATATTTCAAAATCACGTAGCAATTTAAGCCAAGAGATAACTGTTTGTCATTATGTAGGTATTAAATAAACACATACTCGTACTTACAACAAATGTATTCCTTCAGAGAAACATTTAGAGTGTTTTAAAAATAACGAAGGGCATGTTTTTTGTCATTAAAACTGTAACCACTCCACCATAAAGTTAGGCTTTTTTACCAAAAAGTCTTAAGGTTTTCCGTGGGGCTAATCAACATAAGGATAATATGATAGACATTGAAACCCTGCTAATGAGAACAATATACATATGTGCATTCAAAAAATTGCATTTTAATGACAGTGCAATGTATGTCTAAAGTATGCCTGACATCAATACATTAAATGGATCAAAGAAGACAGTATTGTTAGTTGTTTATATTGTATTACCAGTATTGCAGAAAGAAGCCCTATTATACACAGGAAGAATTTACCTACATGGTAGGTAATGAAGGTGATGCAAATAAAGAAGAAATTTCTGTAACAGCAAGTGGTAGTGACCTTGGATGGCAGTGGTGTGAGTTGGATGGTATTTTTAGGGGGCAGTTGGAGCTCAAAAATTTTGATGGGTGTTTTAGACTCATTCTAATGATGAACATTATCATGGAGAAAGTAAACAAGTACTCCTAAACTCTGATCTTGCAGGGATTGGGAGCTAGTTCCAAGAGATGAAATATAAGTCTCCTTCTGGCTAATGATATTGAACTGTATAACTGTTTTTAGCAGAGAGGCTTTTATAGAAACCCCCATTTTCCCACAAACAATTAACTGATATTTGATCAAAGAAAATCAATTTAAATATGAGGGCTGTTCAATAAAGAATGGTCATTATATTTTTTCAACAACATTAGTTTACTCATCCCCATAATGTTGATGGTCTTTCTCAAAGTAGTTCCCTTTGGATGTGATGCACTTGTCCTAGAGCTGTGTCAATCTTCAAAGAAATGCTGGAAGCTATTTTTTGATAAGTCCTTCAGAATCGCCTTCGCAGCCTTCACTACTGCTTCTGATGATGGAAAATGCCTCCCGCAAAGTAGTTTCTTCAAATTGGGGAAAAGAAAAAGGCACACATGGCTAGGTGTGGACTGTAGGGAGGATGCATACCACACTTCACATCGTCTTTCGTGAGATATTCAGAACCAATGTTTGCAATGTGTGGCCTTTCATTATTGTGGTGCAGCATCCACCATGCACAAACACATCTGATGTGTAAGTTTTCTGTTACTAATGTGTGGGTGGCCCCCAATGAAATTTTCAGTACTTCTGATAGTACTCTTAATGTTATTTGATGATCTTCTCTAACAATTATAGCAAAGTGTTGATGTGTTCTTTCATGAGAGCACTGACCAGAGATTCAGATCCACCTTTGAAATTTATTGTCTCTGCTCTTTAAACATTTTAAAGCACCTTTGAGCTGCCTTATAGGCAAGAACAGACTCTCCATAGACCTCCTGTAGTATTAATAGGCCTCAACTGATGATTTGTTCAATGCAGTATATTATTCATTGCATGTTACCTCTCTTAATGTCGTAGGCAGAACTGAACATGTCTCAACCCACAGGCACACAACTGAAGCCAAAATAACGAAACTAATATGGTGCGTACATTATACATGAAGCTAACAATATAACAAAATTAAATTTTAGTGCGAAAAATTATGTGGAAAAAAATGACCATTCTTTATTGAACAGCCCACATACTGCCTTGAAGGATTTGTGCATTATAAGTGATTCAAATCTTTAAAAAAATGCATCTTCAATAGTGCAGTGGCACAAATTACCACCTTGTAATCAAGTGGTTCTTGGTTCGATTCCTGGTGGAAATACAAATACATTAGTTCAGTTCTTATTTGAGTGAGAAGTAAACTTAGAAATAAACCTTCCAGTCTAGAAAAGTTAGGTTGATAATGGGAGGCAGTTGTTCATTACATGCTACCCAAACAAAAGGCATATCATGGCCTTCGAGGGCTCCCATGCTAAGGAGTTTAGTTTTAGTGTTCAAGCTATCAAATCTTCTTACCTGAGAAAGACTCAGATTTTGAGTCCATTCTTGAATTCTGTGGGCCAAAGATAGGACTAAGGCTGCTGCTGGCTCTGAATGCTGTATCTGGGAGTGGTTTAGGTCCACTGATTAAGTCTAGATACCTGTAAAGAAATCCAAATTTTAAAAAGGAGAAAATCATTAGATAATTTTACAGTATCTTTTTAGTGTCCTTCTCTATACTGGGTGCTTATGAAGTCTCTAATTACAGTCTAACAAAGTCATTATTATCTTTAAACATTACAGTGCTGATTCCTTAACATAAATTGGCATTGGTTTATAACATGAATATAATAAGAAAAATGCAGATGCTGCAACAATACTGGATTATTTTCACAACCCTGTTCTGGAAATGATATCACATACTTTGCACTTTTAGGTTATATAAAATAATGAGCCCTGTATTGTGAAACGTATGTGTGTTAGGTAGGGATGACTGCAATTTTTTTCCAATATAAACAAATTATCAATATAAAATTTTGCAATCATAATAATAATCACGGCTTATTTCTGACAGCACACAGCATAGACATGGATAAAAACTATGGCTGAGCCGATACCGATATTGATGTATCATATCGGCCAATACAGTGGTATCAGTAAGTAACGGTTGAAATTTCTCTACCGTACCATTGTTTTTGAGTTGCTAGAAGTGCAGCCAAGAGCAATATTTCTTCCTTTCCAAAGGTTTCTTCAACCTTACTTGTGACAGGTTGGAAGGCCAGCACAAGTTCTGCATATAGATTTTCAAATAAATGCTGGACAAACCCCCACCCTCCTGGGAAGCAGATGATTGACAAGATCAAAGGCATGGGTAAAGTGAAAGCTGTGCCAAAACTTCTCAAAGGCATGTAACTACCTGATAAAGGCTGTGTGGAAATGAAAGAAATCAGTCATTTTCAATTCCTGCTTGTACAGTCATGAGATAAGAAAGGTAGACGCTTTTAAAACAAGAATTTCTATCATGCTTGTTTTTCTCCCAGGCCAGTTGATGGCTACGTTCTTCAGAGAGATGAAGGTCTATGCTCAAGCCAAGAGAGAAGGTTGTGGATTCAATTTCTTCCCTTCTGTGTAAGTCTTCCATGTGATGGTATCAGCTGATACTGCAGTGAATTGTTTTTATTGCAAATGACAGAGAATAAGGGAGAGCAGAGCATAAGGAGAGCTGGCCAGTTGAGCATTATTTTAATAACTGTCACTCTTCTCCCTCTCCCGTCAACCCAAATGACAAGAATGAATAGGTGTTTACATGAAATTGAAGAAGAGACACAATACTTTAAAAAGTCTTCCAACATTTCAAAAACTTCTTTCTTTGCATACTCTGGCTCTATAGAGAAGTTCACACAAAATAAAATTTACCAAATGTCGCAAGACATTTTAAAGTGTTATAATGTTATGTGAGAATAACTTGGGAGTTATTTACTGTCATTAAAGGAATGTGATGTGATGAGTTAGTATGACTCAGTAACTAGCCTTTGTTATTTTAAACTGGAATTATACAAGTATTGTATCGGTATCAGTGAGAGTATTGGTATCGGTATCAGCTCAGTCCTAATAAAAGCTATGCTGCTAGGTGGTGTACTACTGTTGCTTCTTTGCCTGCTGTTCCAAGGCATCAACTGCAGTAATTAAAGGATCCAATTACGGTGCACTTGTCCACTGTTGATGTTCAATTTATGTGGGAAGAGCATGATGACATGTATTTCCTAGGTTTTTGTGGTGTCAATCAGCTTTGTGTATGGTTTCCCGATTTTGTGGTTGTTGTATTTGATATGCTTGGCAAGTACACTGCTTTATTTGCATCTGTTTGGTGCTGCTGTATTCCTTCATTTATGGATGTGATAGATCTGCCAATGTAATGTGCCTTGCACTTACACTCTCCATTGTGTACACCTAGGTTATCAAGGGGAAGGGTGTAGAGGAGGAAGTATCGTTTGTGCTTGGTAACTTTGTTAATTATTTTGATGCTTCGTTTGTAAGCTACATAAATGTCATAAGAGTGGATGGCTTTGGTTAGGTTGTTCGATGTGGTAGGATGATAAGGGAAAAGAAAACTAATTTCTTTTCATGCTGGTTGTTGATTGTGGTTGATTAGAAGATCTGGTCTGTATTTCTGCCTTACTACACCGAGACTAGCCATGTTTTACACCTAATTCTGTGATGGTGACTACCTTTTTATGTATAATGCACATGTGTGTATTGTGCACACCCTGGTTTTTGATGGGGGAAAGTGACAAAGAATTATATCTTTTATATAATGTGCACTACAATTTAGATCCAAGAAATGGCTTTCTTAGTTGTGGGTTGTAAAGCTGTTGCTATGCTGATCAAGACAAATGACATGATACCTATTCAATGAGTCACTTGTTGCTATGTGGACCAAGAGGAGAATATCCTCTTGTATGTACACACATGCCTCCCCCACTCCCACCTCTCTACCTCCACTGTGTTTATCATCCCAAAGGTATCAATTCTGTAACCACCTTGTATATTCTGTAGTAGATGAAAGAGAGATCAAAGTTATGTTACGTACATGCAGTGCTTAGGAAGTAATTTTCTATTATTCCTCACCCAACAAATACCACTGATACACATTTGATGTGATGGAAGGTACATGCTCATATTCTGCCAGAACAGTATGGTGCTGCTTTTCTCCGTGCCGCAAAATGTTCCATTACAAAGTGAAAAGTCATGGGAAAATGGCCATTTCATTTTTATAGTGTTTTATAAAAAAATATTATTACTAAAGGAATCCATCCTGGTAATTTGTATTTGTGCCTGTTGATATATATATATAATACACAGTGATATAGCGTAAACGTGCATGGTTTTAATGTTGGCTGTCCAAATTATTCCATGCATAATACACACCACAGTATTGTGGGGCAAATATTTTGGAAAAAAGTGCGTATTATACATGAGTAAATATGATGCATAATTCCTCATATCTTTCTCTAGTGAGCAGTAAGAGAAGGTTCTTCTGAAAAAAGTTTAGCCACAGGTTTGCCTTTTGTTTGTGTGGATGGTTGCAGAGAGAATGAAAATATTGGTTGCCTGCATCTGGTTTAATGTAGACTGTGGTTATACATTTGTTGTGTCTATGGCAGATGGTGATGTCTAGGAAGGTGATTTTGCCTTGGCAATGCCTACCCCAGACTCAAATTCACAATAGAACCAGAAAAAAAAGGCAAAAATAAACTTCCTAGATCTCACGATCAAATTCATAACTACAGTGAATGAGTTTAGGTTTCAAGCCCGCTTTATGCACGGGAAGGCTAATCAGGACTGGACCTACAGTTTAAAGTGGGATCCGAACCACTTGGGCCTCCACCGGGTATCAAACTCGGGACCCCTTGATTACAAGGTGATGACATTATCACTATGATATTCGGGTGCCCCACAGTGGATGAATGGGTACTTTACTTCAGTATAATAAAACCACGGTGTATGAAATACACTTTTCTATTCATAAAAATAATAAGAGCATGGTAGAATATATTCATTCAATTAGAGGATAGTCATAGATCCTGGGTTCAACATCCTGGTCTGGGCATGGGTATTCCTTCATCAATTTCATTGCATCATTTCTCATCCTCATCTTCGTGATTAGCCAAAAGTGTCAGAAAAGCAAAGTAAAATAAACAAAATCAATTAATCATCCAAGTAAATCTGGGGGTGGAGTCAAAAGCTTGGACAGACTTCAAATATCTTTCATCATGCTGTTTATTTGCTTTGTGTGGTGTTTCACAAAAATGTTTCTGGCACATGATGTAAGAAGTTTTTTATTGTCAGTATAAAAACACATATCTATGTATTGATTAATAAATGATGATTGCCTTGTTACAAAAATATAATTGACAAAATCATACCTGTCTTCATCACATAGTGGTGGAGGAGAAGTAAATACCATTGTGCGAACAGTGGTTTCCTCTGTAGCATTAGGCAAACCTATAAATAATAAATATTAAAAATGCTTTAATACAATGTACAATTGTACAACAATAAAAATCCAAGTACAAAATTTCTCAAGGTATCTTTATTAATTACACACAATGCAGTAGGATAGATTTCATACTAATAATTATTTGCTCCCATATTAATGATATAATAAATACATTCATGAGCTCCTGTATTGCTAAATGATTAGTGCTTCCAGTTTTTGGTTGAACTGGTTCTGGGTTCAATTCCTTATGGGAGCTCCAAAAATTTTTGATGTACAGAGTGGCCATGAATTAAGGAGGCACCTTTTTTGTCGCTCTGCAACTTTTGTATTAATTGAGCTAGTATCTTCCTTTCCTTTTCAACTTTCTTTACCTGTATGTAAAATCTAACTGACATAGCGGAAGAAGTGGATGTTGTTTAGAATGGTGGCAAGTTGACTAAGTATTGAGCAGCATGTCAAATGTGTATGTGTATTTTTCAATACCAATAACGTGTAGCTGAAGTTCAGTGACAAATGCTGCAGGCATGTGGACTTCTAGCACTTAAAAGTGACACTATCTCAAGTATCAACAAGTTACTTGATGCAACCCGAAGTGTTTCAGACCTTAAAAATCTGGTAAGCCACGAACAGATAGAAGGAAAGGCAATTACGTCTCCAAGCTTGCATTGATTTAAATGGAGCTCAAATTGATAACTATGTGAAAAACAGATAAAATTGTCATTGTGATGTCTAAGTTACTATCTTCAGAAAATAAAAAGTTGCCAATGCTATAAATATGTTCTCATTGTTAAACGTAATTGACGATCAAAAGGTGTCCCCTTAATTCGTGGCCACCGTGCATAACCATTAGTACAATGGGTAGTTTGAAAGAAAAGTAGTGGGTTTTAATCTGAACCCAATTCTGTGGGCACAACAGACCAGTGAAAGCCACGGTCTACCAACAGGCATTTCAATAGGTGTCATGTGGTCAGCCCTTCACAGCTGTTATCTGGCTTTCTGGATTGGGCTACAGTCTAGAAAGACCGATACTAGTGGTGATAAAACTTGATCAGGGCACCTACAATTCATAAAAACAAAATGGATGAATTTTCCAGATTCTTCAGATCAAGAACAAAAATTTTCCAACCTAAAGTCATTAGGGGAATTCATGTATTTAAACGTGTGTGTAAGAAGGTCATTATATTTTAGATAACACCACACTTAGAACATTACTTAACCAAGTTTTTAGAACATTCACTTCACATTTAAAAGTGATATGAAGGGATATTGAATAGAAAATGGCTGTTGAAAAGGGGGTATCTGGGGTGAGCTTTTATGTAATACTTGGTGCTTATTGACTTGTAGTTAACAAAGAATTTATTTTATAAAAAAAATCATAATAATTATAACATAAATATTATAGTAAAATTTAGTATACTATATGTATTAATCCTAATATCTAGCAAACACAACCCACAAATTGCAAAAAAAAAAGTGGGCAATTCATAAAGTCAGTTACTGTAGAACACACAAACATGAAAATAGTTCAAAACATGACTTTTACCTAGAGTATTTAATACACAATTTTACTGTAATTACTGGTAATACTCAGTATACGAGGGTTACAGCAAAAGTTATAGCAACTATTTCTTTTACATGATAATGCGGGTCAGGCAAGAAATTTTAAAATATACAATTGGAAGGGTCACGATATATGCTAACGTTTAATGTATGAATTTTGAACAACATAGAGACCTGTATCAGGGCAGAGAAAAAGACAAAATAAGAAACATCAATTGTTCATTACAAATGTCATCCTGAACGTTGCATGTTGACACTTGCTTCTCTTCCATGCCCAAATGCTGCTGCCCACCTTGCAACAGTTCGGTATGGTAGAGCATCATTTCCAAAAGCTTCCACAAGCTCAGTGTGACATTCTCTCACATTCCTTCCACAGAGAACTGCTATTTTCACATAAGAACGCTGTTTACGCTGGGTCACATTCATCCTGTCCGACTGTTAAACATGCACTGACTTCCCACTTCCCCCAGTTCAATGTCTTGGCAGCCACTGCCATCTAGTGGCATCACAATACATTGCATGTGACGGGGTCTCCATTGTATATTTTAAAATTTCTTGCTTGACCCACATTATCGTGGGAAAAAAATGGTTGCCATGGCCTTTGCTGTAACCCTCGTATAAAATTCAAGTATAGTTTGTCCACAACAATCTTAAAAGTTCTTGCTTACCCTTTGTCTTCTTCGTTTGTTCAAAAACCTACTTTTAGTGCACTACTACAAAAACATTGATTTTTACAGAAACACAGTACATTTCCTTGATATTTCCACAACTTTTCCAAAAAAAACTCCCTGACTTTTCCAGCATTTCCAGACTGTTAGACACCCTGTTGATGGACTGATGGTGCCATCTAGTGAACACTGCTTGGGCTCTTGCACCCAGGGGTTATTAGACTTGCCTACATATTCGGCTGAGTTCCTTTCATTCATGACTATTGTGCCTTCTTTGAGACCATTAACATCGTGAAAATGAATATAAATGTAAACACATTTTTACATTTTCATATCAAAAAAATATTTAGTTTAAGTATCATACTTACAACTGCAATAGTATCGAATCTTGTAATCTTTGCAATTTCTTCCTCTTTCTTGATCAGTGTCTCTACAAACTAATCCCATAATTAAATCACATTTGACCTTGTCACCAGTTTGTGTATAAGGAAGATCTGTTTCAGCGTCTCTACACTCAATTTCTGTTACTTTCCCCTGAAAAAGAATAAGATCAATACTCTGTTACATTTAAAACTACATAATGTCTATACAAGGTGGAAACATTAAGTTTAGACTGGCATTTTGTGAATGAATATCAAGACATGATTTTCTAGTTTGCTTTGTTCAGGATATAGGAGCCACAGTGGTCTAGTAGTGACCACGCAGAAGACCTGGGTTCGATTCCCAGGGTGGAATTTTCCCAGCCTTGTCCCCACATAAAGTGGCTCTGGGGCTCACCCAGCTCAAATTAATTGGTACCTGATGAAAAACACTGGTGGGGTAAAGGCAGCCAGAGCATGGTGTTAATAACATCACCTCCAAAATGGCTGAGATCGAGAATGAGTGGGCTGGGCCTGGGTATGGATGCTTGTGAGTGTCCATTCATCAATTTCATCATATCATCACTCATCCCCATCTTCGCAAATCAGCCAAAAGTGGCACAAAAAGCAAAGTAAAAATAATCAAATCAATCAATCAAAAAATATGGGGATGAGTATGAAATTTGAACAAATGCCAAAAAAAATAGCATTATAAAAATTGACTGATATTTTAAAATTTATTTTAACAAACCTAGCTTTATGTGTGTGTCACAGAATATTCTAAATCCACTTGATGATGCACAGATAGGCTAATCGGGACTGGACATACAATTTAAACTGGAATCCTCACCAAGAAATGAACGAAGGACTCCTTGCTTACAAGGCAACAGAGTTGCCACTATGCCATTGTACCATATTTAGTATATAGTGTATACTATCAAACTGTTAATATAAACTGAATATATTATTAAACACACCTCTTCATATTTTACATATGCTCATGGAGAAGAAATGCTTCATAAAGAAATGGTACAGCTGAATAGTGCAAAATGGATAAACATGAACTGTCTCTAATGTTAGAAGAGTAAGTTTAAATTTCCACTAAACTTTATAACATGAATGGGATAGATAAATTGGTGCTCTATTGGTACCAGCCAATACAGAAAATTGGTATATTGATAAATTTGCTGACAATTATCCAATCTGATTATTTCTATAAATAACCTGAAACTTAGTGCAACCTTCTTCCATTGTGTTATAATTTTTCTGACTGTAAGGTATAATTGAATTGGACACACGAACAACGAAGTGACATGCCCAGGATTTTTTAAAGGAAAAGGGGTTTTGTCTAAATTTTTTTTAGTAGTCTGCTCTATATTTTGCATATATTTTCCAGCACTTAATGTTCTTTGTTATGGAGATGCTGAGACAAAAGGGATAGTGAGGATTTCACACACAAACTTTCCCTTGAACATGCCACTGAACCAACAGTTTTGCCAACCAAGACAACAGAGGCGTAAAACTGGAGAAAATTTGTTTTTGGCTTCTAGAATATAGTAATGACTGATCTTATGAACAGATGGAAGAGTTTTCTGCACTGCGGAACTTCCTGTTTGAGTAAAATGGCAAAAGAGAAAACAACATGGTTGATTGTCGTGCTGTTTCAGTGGCATTTGTTTCTTGTTGGACACAATGCTGTTTCTGTGACCAATTCAGTTCATGGGCCTGGTTTGTAAATATGCCATTTCTCATTCTAAGCTAAGTCCTATTGCAGTCTCCTAGTTTCATAGAATTAAGGAGATTATTAAAATATTCAGGTTATTCAAGGAGCATTTGCAATTTTGTATGGAATCAGTAGAATATTACATGGAACATCAATTTTACATTTTTCAGGGGACCAAGCTGGAGAAACTTAAAATGCAGGAAAATGTAAAATTGAAGAAAGTTTTATAACATTTTGCTAGTTGGAACCATCAAGATTAAATGTATAATGCGAAAAAATGTAAAATTGGGGTTCGACTGTACATACTGTGCATACTAATATATTACTAGTAATATTATTAATATACAAGGGTCATTCAAGGTTGACCGGAACTTTTATTTCTGCAGAGGAAATAGGTAGCAGAAGAAACACCAAACTATGTCAGTTTTTCAAAGTATTCTCCGTGCGCGCTGAGGCACCGTTGCCATCGTTCTGGCAGCTCCCGAATTCCTTTGGCGTAGAAAGAACTTGGTTGTTGTCGTAGCCATTGGAGGACATCGCTCCGCAGTGCTTCGTCTGTCGTGAATTTCTTCCCTCCCAGATGGTCTTTAAGGGGTGCAAACAAATGATAATCACTGGGGGCTAAATCCGGACTGTAGGGAGGATGAGGCAGAACTTCCCAGCGCATGTCAGCCAGAGTTGTTGTTGTCACATTGGCCGTGTGAGAGCGGGCATTGTCATGGAGAAGAATGACATTTCCAGACAACATCCCAGGTCTTTTCTTGCTAATGGACTTTCGTACAGCACCATTCAACAATGTGGAGTAATACTGGGCATTAATCGTGCTCCCTTTGTCCAGAAAATCCACATGGATAACGCCCTTAATGTCCCAGAAGACATGATCTTTCCAGCGGACGGCTGCGTTTTGCTTTTCTTGGGGGGCGGGGAACCTTTATGCCGCCACTCCATGCTGCATCTTTTGGTCTCTGGGGTTGAATTGTGCAACCATGTTTCATCACACGTGATGATGGATTGCAACAATTCATCACCTTCTGCTCGAAACCGATTCAGAAGCTGTTCACAGACCGTCCTGCGTGTCCACTTCTGATCGAATGTCAGCTGGTGGGGAACCCACCTTGCACAGATTTTGCGGAAGCGTAAGTGGTTGTGAATGATTGTCTCAACACTCCCGACACTGATATTCACCTCGGCAGCAATATCCCGCACTGTTACTCGCCGGTTCTCAAGAATCATTTGCTCAACACGTGCGATATTCACTGGTGTGACTGCAGTCGGGTGAATGTGTCCATGCGCTTCATTTGTCACCAGCTCCCGTCCTTCACGAAACTGCTCACACCATTCGTACACTCTTGTCCGCGACATCGTTTGTTCACCATACTGTGCTTGCAATCGTCTGAAAATCTCAGCTGGTTTCACTTTCTCCTTCACGAGAAATTTGATTACACACCGCTGCTCCACAGCCACAGACACACTGCTTGCCGCCATGTTCGCTGCAACTGCTGCGCATGCGCGAAATACGTCATGCCGGGCGCTAGTTACTCGCGAAGTAATATATTACGTCACCCGCACGTTTCATCATGATCCGGCTATTCATCGATTTTTTACGTACGAAAATCCCGGTCAACCTTGAACGACTCTTGTATTATTGATATAAAGGTACTTTATTGATATCAAAAAAAGCAATCATAACAGCCCAACTCTTGTTTATGATGGACAATAAGAGTATTATATGACCACACTATATCATGAAGTAAGGGGTACCTTCCACATAGGGGGCCAAAAGTCAACCTCACTTCCACTTAGTACACCTTGGACTGTAAACTAACGAGGCTCTGGCGACTGGCACTATGGCCAGTATAATTTTGTGTGTGTTGTCCTGTTTTTTGTCCATGTGTGTGCTGAGTGCCCATTTAGAGCCTCAGCTTTTAACAGAAGTCAGAAGAGTTTAAGATTTTTAGTGATGCTGCGTTCGAGTTATCATTTGTAATGATGAGGGGCTGGCCCCTGTATAATGTGATGGGTGCAAAATAGCCTAAGTGCTGACGCACCCAAAATTTTAAATTCAAATTCAAATATATCATGAACAATGTCAAAATGAGTATTATCTTTTACAGCTGCTTATCAGACAACATTTATTAAAAAGCTTTTTAAAACACTCTATAACAATTACACCTATATAGTATTAACTTACCTCTGCACAAAATCCAGTTTTCTTTAAATCGTATACATTTTTGTTCTCCCATTCAAGGTGATCGATTTCAGGATTTTTCTCATTATACCATTGTGACCAACCATCACATAGGACTGGAGTAGTAGTAGTTCTAAATGTGGTGGGTTTCAGTGAAGTCTCTTCTTCTGAAAGAATACGCAATTCTCAGGTTAATGGTGCAGAAATTTATTTTTGTATGTTATGGCACAATATATGAAAATTTATTTGTCAAAAGACATTCATAAAACTGTGGATGGCAGAAAAAAATCTGAGTGTAAGCACAGATTTGTGGATGTGTATGAACTTTAAAAACTATGTTTTTTATGAATACAAAAAATGTGGCTTGGCACTATCCCACCCCAACTTTAGTGTCTTGGTATACACCACGGGCCAAAAGTCATGATCAGATACTATTTGTAGAGCAATAATGTATTATTCACAAGCAAAATTGATGTAAAAAATTGTTGTAGATTGACAGGAATGTTTATCCTCCTGCCACATACGTTTTGTGGCAATAAATCATCTGTTTGCCAACAGAGGTCAGTCAATCCCAAAACTGTGGTTATGAGTCAGGTTTTCCAAGAGAGGTTTATATGAACCATGCAGTTAAAAGCTCCTTAACAATGTAGTTATTCAACAGGATGGAGCTCCTGCACATTCCTGGACTCTCATTCGAGAATGGTTAAGTAGCCAGTTTTTCCAGGGTGAATTGGACAAGGTGGGGCCTTTGACCTGTCACCCTTCCCCAAAGTGCAGACTTAACAATGTGCAAATGAAAAGATTAGCGAAATTCATATGAAATTCATTGAAGATTTGAAAGGAGAAATTACCTGACTTCAGAATGATCACTCCCAAAATGCTGAGGTGGGCAGGCTGATACATATGGCAACAAATCGAACTGTGCTACAATAATGATAGTCAGCATACAAGGAAGTTCAACCATTGAGAGCTGCACTGATATTAATCTTACTGTTATTTTCTACTTTTATTTCACTCTTTAGTGAATCTTATTCAGTTCAATACAGTTTTTGTTTCAAAATAATACCGTGCGTCCATTTCGATCTGCAGCCGAGAGATCGGGAGAAGCGTGGCGGGCGGCACTGACGGAGATGCCGACATTTGCGGCCTGAAATGCCCGCTTATTTTTATGGACATATGCAGACATTTATATAAATATTGCAAAACGAGCACTAACCTGTGTTATAAGAGTATGGTTTTAATTTTAGTAGCTTAGTGACTGTATGTGCCGATGATTTTGACACGCCCACCTCTTGTGAAACACGGCGTAGAGGTTTGTTTGGAGAACGTTCTAACGCTGCACCAATATCATCGAGTTTTGCTTCGGTTAGAATCCGTCGTTTTTGCTTAGGTGTTTTAAAATTTAACGATACAGTTTCTCGTAATTTAAGGACAAGATGTCTAACCGTATCTCTGTGTGGAGTTGAAACGCATGGGAATTTCTGTACAAATTACCTACACACGTCTCGACACGAGTTTGTTTTCACGTAGGTACGTGTCATACATAAAAAATCTTTGTTCTAACGTGAATCTTGCGGCTGGCATTCCAATCGTCTCACTGACACGTCACACATACACACTACAATAACACAAACAAGTAACTGCAAGTAACCAAGAATAACACTCTTGCGCACAGTACAAAATTAACACGCTCTTGGTTTACATTGCTCGCCACTATATTTACAACTCTGTCTTCATCTAGTCGCGAAGGAACAAAAAACTCGAGCTCGGAGATTTCGGATTGCAAGGAAGCTCACGAACACTATTGACTTTTAATGGTTTCTTCTACAGCGTAATCTTGATACAGTGTTGCACATTCAAAACCTCCAAACGATCCCCATCGGCACAAAACTCTTTCAAGGATATAAACTTAAGCAGGACGTTACTGGTCAAAACTATGATTAAAATGTTTTATTATCTGTGGCTCTTAACATCGTTTCTAAAGCGTATTTTTTTGTGTATATAAGAGCAGAACTTGGATGAATTACAGAAGAACTTTTGTGTGTTATAACACAGGCGTGTCAAAATCATCGGCACATACAGTCACTAAGCTACTAAAATTAAAACCATACTCCTATAACACAGGTTAGTGATCGTTTTGCAATATTTATATAAATGTCTGCATATGTCTATAAAAATAAGCGGGCATTACAGGCTGCAAATGTCGGCATCTCCGTCAGCGCCGCCCGCCACGCTTCTCCCGATCTCTCGGCTGCAGATCGAAATGAACGCACGGTAATATTATATCATTATACGATCATGACTTTTGGCCCATCCTGTATGTGCATTGCAGTGGTTCGAAATACAGATACAAATATAGTACAAGGGTGCAACCACTAGATTGTGTTTCAAACTTAAAGTTGAAACCATGAAGGTTTGTATATACCTGTTGTTGAAAGGGTGCTTCGGAGAGTGGATGAAGTTGGAGTCGTGTAAATTCCAGTCGTCTGCCTCTCTTCAGTTGTGCTTTCAGGAACAACAGTAGTAGCTTCACCACATGGGCAGAACACTCGAACCTGCAGAGAGAAAAGAATGGAAATATTATGTACTCTTGTTTAAATCTACTAGAAGTACTCTATCAGTATCAGCTGATTGGTGCACCAATAAAAATCACTGATTCAATATTTCTACAGCAATTCAGTGCAAAAATTCTGCCATTTATGAACATAATTGTATTATTACACTTGGGTTAGTTAAGGTTAATATCTAAATAATGGATGGAACAGATCAATCAGTACTCAATCAGTATCAGTATCAATATTGACATATTGGTGTATCAGTAAAATTTAACACACACCTCCACTGGTCCTCTAGGGCCTGTGACTGGTCACAGCTGGGTTACCCCAAATCAGACTTCTCAGTCTGGCTAACAGGGTAACGGATGACCAGATGGTCACTGGTGTCGGATTTATACCTTTCTTTAGTTTGAAATGAACGGTTATTGAAATTTCTTCCGATAAGGTCATATTTATTGTCCTTTTGCACAATTACAATAAAATTTAATCACTGGCAATCCTGAATCGAGTTGACTGATGCAGATCTGCTTGCCAATCTGTAACAGGCAACCCTTCCAAGATTAATCAATGGTTTCTTGGTATCGCAGGAACCATAGCTCGAAAGCATAGGTTTGTGAGGAACTTGTCCAAGGCTAATGCCAAAGGTAAGGATAGTCCTCCCTACAAGGTTATCCTGTGATACCAGCCTTATGGCTACCAGATAAAGAAGGCTGAAAAGTACACAGTTTGACCACTTTTTATACAGAAAAGTTGTTCACAAAATACCAAAGATAACTTGACTTATATTTACATGATTCTATGGTTTTGCATAATTACATCATGTAATTTAGGCATTTACAATAACTACATGAAATAATCAAAGCTGGAAATTTTGTAGCTTTTTAAAATATTTTTCAAATGCCAAGAGAATAATTAATTTTGATATCTAAAACGAAAAAACTAAATATGCTGACCAAGGCAGTAATTTATTTTATTAAAAACATAAACTAACGTTAGTTTATGTTTTTAATAAAATAAATTACTGCCTTGGTCAGCATATTTAGTTTTTTCATAATCATGGAAACAAGGCTTAATGGAGTTATAATCTAAAACGAATGCAGTTTCTCCCAGAATATTTGAATTTTGTGCATGGCACAGATTAATATATGTGCAGATGCTGCAGTGCTGTTTTACAATGTGAGTATGAATAGAATCAACTGGGGCAACACAAATTAATGACAATTTTACTGATCTGATGCATCCATAAATAATCTGAAATTTAATGAAAAATTCTGTCATCTTGGTGTATTTTATGGGCATCAACATTAAATTCACATGCTATTATTGTTATTATTTTCATGAATATATAATTACCTAATATAATTATGAATAGTATAATTCATATGCTCTAGTTTTTAAAGTAAATGTTTGAACACGTATTTCTTTTTCAAAGCAAAAGCTATTACACTCATCTGATTACATATGTTAATTAAGCATATTGATGAACAATTAATGTTCTTCAAGGAATATTTGCAATTTTATATCAGATTGGTTGAATATCAGTTATTAGTACATTTTATATTGCCACTTTAAAAAAAATCATATTGATACACCCCTATTAAATATACAGTTGCCTTTGCTAAGGCAAAATACACTGCAATTACCTAATTGCATTCATAAATTTAGGTTGTGAATGAATGAATAAGGTTCCTGGAGCATTTGCAACTTCATAGAATCCATAAAATATCAAATATTGGTATGAATAAATGTCACATTGGTACAATATCAGCAAAACTTTGACATTTGTCCATCCATACGAAAAATATGTTTTTTTTTTATATAAGCCAGTGATGATAAAAAGCAAATCAATGTAATTTGAAACAATTTTGACACTTCCAATTCTAATTGTCTGTTCTAGATAGTGTTCCACAATTAAAATAATTACAAACTTGTTAAACTGTTTGAATTAATTATAAAAATATGCTCCTTTTCGCAAAGAAATTTCAATAATATCTTGGAAGGACAAATGTATGGAAACCATACCTCGTAATCCAAGCAACCATCAGGCCCATTCATGTAGTTAAGGCATCGTAAACCATTTTCCATATTGCACACTACATCTTGGTTTGTCTCTGAATACAGAACTTGACCTACAAGATAAAATTGCCAATATTATGCAACAATATACAGGACGTTAATGACCCTGAAAATTATAATTGTAACTTATATCTTAGAATCTATAAATTCAGTTTTATAGAATTTCCCAGAAGTTATTAGGTCTGTGGAAATAGGACAAGTAAATAAAGATAAAATGAGCAAATGAAGATACATCATTACCCAGCTATTTATAATTAAGAGCCTGGAATTCTAGGCAATAAAAACTGCCAAAATAGGCAGACAAAAAGGTACTAAAATTCAGAAAATAAGCATGATTTTAGGAACCAAAAATAAAACAAGCATATAAATAGGCATTCACTTTCAATACTGAATAATGAAAAACATCAAATTCAAACTCTCTCATACAAAATGTAATACTTCCATAACATCAATAGCTGTAATTTCATAATGCATATGGAGTATTGTATATTTTTTGATTTAACAGAAAGTTTTACAGATTAACAACTGTTCTGCATCCATGATAATGGGACATTCACAAAGAAACAGTCAAGCCCAGGCCAGGATTCAAACCTGGAATCTTGGGTATCGAGATTATGGATCAACTGTTCAATATCATTACAGGGAGCAATGGAAGTCTGCAGAATTTTTTCCAGGGAGGGGCAAGCAAGGTGTTTTTCCCAGGGAGGGGGCAAACAAGGCACATTTCCCCCATAATAGTGTTGTTCTCTCAAAGAACATTGATTAAATTTTAATTTATCATTTCATGCAATAATTAACACATATTATTGTGGCAGAAATGAAATTATATGTGTGAAATATATAATTTTTGGTTTACTTTTATTTTCAGTCCCCTTGCCACCCCTTCCGGACATCCATGCAGGGGGCAGATATAAGGCATAAAAGCAGTGACGAAGATGTTTTCTTTGAGGCTTGGGAGGATAAACTTTTTTCTAGGTGCCACCACCCATAATGCACATTGCAGGTTATGTCAAGGGGATGATCATTTTTTATTTGAATGTTTATTGAATATTTATTGTTAGCAAAAGGACTCCCTGAAACTGTGGGGAAACCTAAGCAAAATAGACACAAAGTGCATTTCTGCAGAATTATTTTGTCCCCATTTGGAAACATTTTAAGCACTTAGAAGCACTAATAACTTAAATAGGTAATCATAGGCACTACATAATTTACATGTAATGATTAAATTACACTGAAACCTACTTCTGTACTGAAAGCATATGAAAGTGATCATAGGAACAAAATAGGCATTAAGGGCAATATCTTGGATCTATATACTGCAATGAAGTCAATGCCATGATTTTAAATGCATGGAAAAATGGTCAAATACAATGCTATTGACTTTACAAAAAAATATTCATGACTTGAAATTCCTAGGCATGCTACTGAATAAAGTGATGATATTATTACGTATAGAATAAATATAAACTTAATGGTTTTCATACTTGTTAAGGCATCAGTATATTTCCCTTTCCATCTGATTATCATCATCATCCTTCATCGTTTCCTGCCTCTGGCTGGGTCGGCATAGAAGTCAAGCCTCTCCATTTTTCCTGGTCTTCCACCACTCCTCTCTTTCCACGGTATTCCAATCTTGTCCTCTTCTCCTAACACTCTCTGCTATCTGTTCCTTCCACTGACACCTTGGTCTCCCCCTTGGCTTTATTCCCACTCCTTGTGCATTGTAAGCTCTAACTGGTAGTATTTCAGCATCCATCCTCTTCATGTGTCTGAACCATCTCATCTGTGCCTGATCTATCCTGTCCTGAAGCTTCACCACACCCACTGTCTGTCGGATCTCCTCATTCCTTATTCTATCCCTTCTTGTCTTCCCCAATATACTTTCTTCAAAATTTCATCTCCACTGCCTGCATCTTTCTTATGTCTCTCTCTGTCATTGTCCAAGTCTCTGCTCCATATGTAATTATTGGCACATAGTATGTATTATATATTACCTTCTTGCATTTCATAGGTACATCCCTGTTCCATATTAATCTTTGAATGCTTTGATATCAGTAGCGGCTTCTGCCTATTCACACATTCGCATGTGCACAATCATTATTATCATACTTATTTATTGAACTCTATCTCCTTCGAAACATCAAGTGTTCCCACGCTGCTACACCAAGAGAGATGGTGGAGAAGTCGGCGATCCGTGATATCAACCCGCGTAGACCAGGCCGCGATCGGGGCTGGAACACAATGGTAGTTTCGCTCTCTATGACGCTGTTGCAGCAGTCGCGTAGAGGATGCTGTTTGGGTGTTTTGGCTTGAGCGCCATGTGACGGCTGTGAACGCAGCAATCTGTGTGCGAGCAAATGTAGTGTTGTAAACCCATTCCATTGGAGATCGTGTGATGCAGTCGATGCAACCCATACATCATCACAAATTGAGGATTTTTTTTTTAAAGGGAAATTTTCGATGGTATATTGTCCCAAGCATAACAGGGGAAGAAAAGGAGAAGAGGGGGGAGGGTAACTGAAACCAAAACAGGTGCTTTAAGCATGCCTTTGCTTCATGCATCTTGGTCAAAATAAACGGCCTCTATGGCACAGTAACTGAATTATCAACCCGCGGGGAGGGAGTGTGCATCAAATAGTCAGCTGTTTTGTATTGTGTGGCTGTTACTGCATTACAAAATTATTTAACGCTGTCAAAAGGTCGTTCCTGTTTCAGTGCAAAGTGTTTCATTTCATGATGAATAGGGAAACTGTACATAGCGAAAGCAGACTTAACTATATTGATTTTTTGGAGGGAAGTTAGCTACAAAGCCTGTAGCAACTGCAGTAATATATGGATACGACGGAAGAGATGGAAAATTATGAAGTACGATTACAAACCAGGGCAGTGTGAACTTAGTGAGTACTGTTATTTGCTTTAACATTTATTATTCTCTTGATTTCGCTTTCGCTATCAGTATTGGCTGACATATCTGTATGTCATTTTATTGGTTAAATCCCAATAGTTTGACTGATCTGATATTTCTAGTTAACTTGTAAATTGGTGTAAAATTCTGCAACATGAACATGAAGATGCAATTCACATAGGCTGGTTTTTAAAAGTAAATGTTAAAATACACTTTTGCTTCCTAAGGCACACTGGAGACACCTGATTCCATGCATTAACTGAGGAAGTGAATGAAGCACTCAGGTTTTCCTCATGAGGTATTTGCAATTTTATATCATATCAGTATATCATATCAATTATTATCAGTACTGGTGAATTTCATATTGGTATTTTATCAGTATCAGCCAAAATTAATATTGGTCCATTCATACTATAAGTACATAATTTTATTACTAACGATATTTGTGATAAAATAGCATCTCCTATCTCTTTTCTTACCTTCAACAGTTCTGCATTCAATATCTGAATAGTTGGAACAAAAACCATACTTCTGTCTGAGTTCTATAAGATTTTCATGGTCTCCATCAGATTCTCGTGGGTTAGTCATACTGTACCAGTTTGTCCAGTTGCACAAACTTGTCTACAAAAAAAGAGAGATATTAATAATTTATATGCTTATTCTAAATTGTAATCACATAAATTTATATAATTAATAAATACAGTGGTTATCTTATCAAAATAAAGAATAAAGAACACATGGAAACCTCTGATTTTTGATTGTAAAGATTCAAACATATTTCCTTACTAAAACATTTAACTCTTTAGACGAAGACTATCCAAAAAGTCAACTTAGCACTAAGTAAGCACATCAGGTAACCTATATTATTATTATTATTATTATTATTATACACAACTTAAACATTTCAAGCTTGAAAATGTCATTAGCAGGGAACGGATTTATAAGTAAATACATATTTATGTATGAAGCTGAAGTCAGTTATATTTTGTATTATCTTTGTGCAGCATGGCATGTAGACTCGAAAAATTCAGTTTTTATTTTCCATATTTGTACATATATTAGGTTTTGGCTTGTATTTTACATATTTCAGTTATTTTTACATATTATTTCCATATTTCAGAACATTTCTCAACATATTCGCGCAATAACTACATGTTCAAAGAGTTGGGTGAATTTCTTGTGAATAACTGACAAAGTCAAATGTACATTAAACAAACAAAAGTTTACGACATTTTTAAACCCTCAAATTGAGTTAATTACAAGTTTTCTGTCATGTGAACAATAATGTATTGTTTTTTATTTTTCAATTTTACACCTCCCAACTGTTTGCTTTTGCTGTTGTAAAACACTTGAAATTCCTGTTTATTTACAATAGTTGACAACAATAGAGAATGAGGGCTCAAGCATCGGCTCCTGGTTGTTACAAACGTTATTTTGGCAATGTTGGAAGAGAGACCCAACTCAAGCAGCCCTTTGCTAATCCCAGCCTCGCTACTACTTGCGTGCCTGACAGCAGCAGCAGAGGCAACGATTTTGTG
Organism: Lepisma saccharinum; assembly: GCF_977018435.1. Lineage (NCBI taxonomy): Eukaryota > Metazoa > Arthropoda > Insecta > Zygentoma > Lepismatidae > Lepisma > Lepisma saccharinum. The sequence continues at coordinate 12,685,501 of NC_139232.1, forward strand.
GCACACGTATGGAATTTGCTTCTGGTTTCTTTTCAAGACAGTCATCGTGATAGATACAATGTCGAGACTTATACGAGACAAGAAAAGGTAATTTTTTACAATTTTTAAGTCCACATTTAACTCCATATTATGCTGAAAATAACTAAATATGTATTACATATTTAGCACATTTTTACTACATATAAATCCGTTCCCTGGTCATTAGTTATTTGCCAATAAAAGAAACTTACTCGTGACAATGGAATTGGTGTTGTTTTACATTTAGATCCTGCACAGACATAATCATTGTTGAGACATTGGCAAGTTGAACATTCATCTACACTGACAACTTCACCTGGCTGGAACAAAGATGAAAATAACTTAATTCTATGATTAAATGCATAACAGTAGAATAAGAATTATACCTAAATGCTTCAAATGTTTTATGACTGATCTTGCTCTCCATATTAGATTATTGGGAATTTACATAACATGAATTTCAGTCACCTCATAACATTAGGGGTGTACGGGATCCCAAAAAGTCAGTACCGGGATCGAAAAAAATTCCCATCCTGATCCCAACTTTGGGAAATGACTTCCTGACTTTTTGGGATCCTGAACAGTGGGAAATTGAAAAGGGTCATTTTAAAAAGTGGTTAATTCTTGATCTTTTCCCCATTGTAAGTGTCTGGAACTTCTCAGGTGAAAATGTCATGTAGAATTCGAGATTTCCTGAATGTCGGGAAATTTAAAACGTTTTCCGTACCGAAAAATTTTCCCATCCCGATTCCAAAACATTTCTGTTCCACACATCCCTACATAACATCAACAAGAATAATTGGGGGGGGAAGGGTGAGGGATGAAAAACTGCCTGGGTATTGTAAATATACTTTGCCAAAAGTTCCAGTACACTTTATAAGTCAATTTATTATGGTGACACATGAGGGTTCCTGAGTGCATAGTGAGTAATGGCATAAAGAAGATTTCAAACTGAAGTGACAAGTGACATTTGACACATGTTGCTTGAGAACAAGCAGCAATATTTCACACCATAGCAGCATGACAGGCAGCACAAGGCTGCATTCAATTGGTGAAATCCTCAAGTGACACATGTCACCTGTTGCATTGGTGTGAATTCTCCCTAAGTGATAATCATGTAAAGTTAGAGTTAGTAACATTTACTCTGGTATAGTCATTTATGATTGATATGTTTTTTTTTAAATTTCATTTTATGCACAGTAAGACTAATCAGGACTGGACCTACAGTTTAAAATGGAATCCGAACCACCATGTGACTCCACCGGGTATCGAACCTGGACCCCTTGATTACAAGGTGACGATGCTACCACTGCACCATCGTATAGTCATTTATGATTGTCTGTTTCTTTTTGTAACACAGGATTACAGGATTTTATTCTCAGCAATGAAAAGAGATGCCAAAATAGCATATTTTTGCATTCTGCCAGAAAAAGAAGTACTTATATGACGTGCATTTCAAAAGTAAGTGTAGACAGTGTGTGTGTGCAGAATCTGTAATTTTTCATTATGTTGCTACTGGGCACAATGCCATGAGTTTATTGTTTTTCGCCTTTCCATAACATCCATTCATCATGGCTGAGAGAGTTAGCAATCCCACCATTGTGAAGTCCGATCTGTGATTTGATTTCTCAATGCAAAAAAAAGGACCTACTGTAAAGATTGAAATAAAAGTCAGGGAGTGGTGTAGGTATGTACAATATGAGTACAAGAAATAAACTTTTATGTTGAATTTTATTTTATGACCAATCCCTGCTGGAAATTTCTACTGTTATCAGTTGTACTCTACTGTACTTTTCGGAAATCTACTGCGACTAAATGGTTTCCTACTGAACACCTTCAGTAGGCCTAATGTACTTGTACCATAGAGGAACTACAAGTGAAATAATCTCTTCAGTATTGCATGTAATATTGTATGTAGTGTGTCTAGCTCAACATGTTGGATGTAACTTTTCATTCCTCCTGATTAACAATTTGATATTATAGCTACTTGAAAATCTAAACACAGTACATGTTTCAAAACACCTATTGATCTACTAAAACCAAGGGTCCCGGGTTCGAATCCCAGTCGGGCTTGGTTGTTTGTGAATGTCCATTCATCAATTTCATCATTTCATCACTCATCCCCATCTTCGCAAATTAGCCAAGAGGCACAAAACGCGAAGTAAAATAAACTAAATCAAATCAAATCTACAGTACAGTAGAGAAACTACAAGTGAAAATAATTTCTTCAGTATTACATTTAATATGCAAGTAGTGTTTTAGCTTAAGATGGTGGTTGTAAATGTTACATTTCAATCATCCTCATTATTTTTTTTACATATATCTGTTTGAAAATCAGAAAACAGTAGATGCTTGAAAGCACCTATTGATCTACCGAAAACAGTAGACTGAATTTTCAGCAGGGTTGCCCTTACAGATGCAGAATAGTGCACTAAAACTTACCTTCAAAGGTTTGCCTGTTGGGGAATAGCACATACAATCTTCTGTTCTAACACAGTCATCCCTATTCCTCCACTTATAACCTACAGGGCATTTATTTTCAGTAACGTCTACACATCCTGTAAATAAAATCATGTGAACATATTTTGGTTAAAGTATTAATTAACTATTGAATATCCATTAAAACATAATAAAAGGAAGCATAAAATTAGTATTTTTTCACACTTATTTCAGTTATTTCCTCTGATAAAATTATAATAAATTTTACAAAAAAGAGGTTCCTTATTAGCAATTGCTTCAAGAAATGTTGCAACAATTTCAATCCACTAAATAGTGCACTGTTATGAACCATCAGTGTACTTGTTTTATTCATAACAATATGAAACAGTAAATGCTTACCACAAAAAATGAAAGTTTCTATATTTTACGGCCAGGTCACATGTTCACTGGAGATTCATACTTTTCCGGTGAACATGTGGCAAAGTCACGAAATATAGATACTATCATTTTGTGTGCTAAGTGTTTATGGTTTCCTCACATTTTTTTAGTGGGCAGGGTGGCTCAGCCGGTAACGTGTCTGACTACCATGCTATAGGTCCTGGGTTCGATCCCTGGTCGGTTCAAATCCGGGAACTTTTCTAACATTGGAAGTGGCTCCGGTGTCCTTCTGGCTCCTTACCTTCACAAGATAGAATCGATGCTTCTGAAGCATGTTTTTTATTCTATAGCTGAATACATGGAAGCAACTTTTGCATAAGACAAAATGTATATAACATAGTATAATCACATATTCTTCTTGTAAATTTAAATGTCGAATGAACTTGGATAATTAGTATCACCTAGAAGTAGGCTGTAGTGTTCTATATCTTCTCATGTTATGTTTCTTTTTGTGATTTTGATAAAATACCAGAGTAAGACCCAATTTGTTACAATTTTTCGCTATGTATTTTGTATTTGTATGTGTAAGATCTACTAATCTAGTATTGTAATGTATAAACATGTCCTATATTACAATGTACTGTTATTTGTACACACTGGTATGCCTTTTGGATGCAAATAAACTAAACTAAACTAAACTCTATGTTCCTATTGTGAAAGGAACCTACAACATTAACATATAAACAATTCTAGGAATGGTTTGTATAAACTTGTTCAGTACTGTACTGCATATGCACTATGTGACAAATCCAAGACCTGTTGTAAAGGTGAAAAAGATGCTAAATGAAACTAAACTTCTGTATTTGCTGGCATATAAGATGCACTGGCATGCAAGATGCACTAGCATAAACATTTTTGAGGAAAAAAATTATCACTGAATTTATAATTAATTTACAGTATTCCAAATATAAAGTAATATGTAGGTTTACTTTACGTAATCTAACTAGGAACAAATACATTTTAAGCTTCTTTGTCACACACCACAAGGAAATTATCTAACTCAGAACAGAGAAAATTTCCATAAATGAACGTAATCAAAAACTGAGTATCGGCATACAAGATGCACCCTGTTTTTCAGACCTATTTTAAAAGAAATAAAGTGCATCTTACATGCCGGCAAATATGGTAATCATTGGAATAAGCTGCAGGTATCTATTTTGTGGAATTGCATGAATTTGCAAACATTAAGTTTGCAAACTTAATTTTTTCAAAACTTATCAAATAACTTGTAATAATTTGCTTATGCTCACTAAAAATGGAAACACTGTACAAGGTCAAAAATAGATGATTCCAGCAAACTTGCGTAAAATGAACTCATGTCGTACCTGGTAAGCACTCTTCATCTCTGAGGCAAAGACCTTCCTGCTGAAGCTGGTAATGGAAGAAAGAGCATGTATCTCTGCAACGTACAGCACATTCATCCCATTCTTTACCATCAGGACACACTGAAATAAAAATGAGAAAAATACAAATGAGTTTAGTTTCTGTTGCCCTACAAGCAAATATATTATTAAGTCTATGTGAAAACTGATTGCATGCTGAAGTTACTTGAAGTGAGCTCAAGTTTCTTTTAACACATTCCTTGCCACCTTCATGGACAAACATGGTAAGTACCCAACTTATTATCTTGCCACAGAACATTCTAGGTTTGAGTCCTGGTGAGAGTATAGGTGTTTTATTAGATGTTTTTTTTCATATCTGTTTCATCAAATTATCATTCATTCTTCATATGATTAACCTAAAGAGGCAAAGAGGAAAAGCAATATTAAATCACTGAATCTTTCCTTCCTCCACCCCCCCCCCCCCCTTCCACACACACCATACCTGCCTTTAATAATTGATTGTTACATGCTGCTCATGGTAGTTAATGTATAAACACTTATGTCAAGTACAGATACAGGGAGGTTATTTCAGTCGTTCACCGCCAGCGTGACGGCCGTTCCGCGGACTCTTCATGCAACAGGTCCCGGCAAATTGCGTTCAGGAAGTCCGTAACAGAAACCGCTTGTTTTGTAATGTTTCCACTTTTCACAATTACAGTTACAATTACAATTGAAATAAGCACGTACCTTGTCGCACGGATGCAGGAAAAGGTGTCCTCCCAAATACAAATATTTCCGGCACCTTATTTCTGACATCTAATCTTAGATTAGACATCGCTACTTTATCCTCAGTTGACAGAAAGGGAAGACAGCATCCCGGCGCATAAAGCAAACCGAAAGCGTAAAATGATATTTAAAAGTAATAATAATGATGATCACTAACCTCCTGTGTTATAAGAGATGTTGAAAATGACTTCCTTCAACAGCAATACAACACGTTTCTTAGGTTCAAGAGATCCTGTCTATCGTAATCCCTGACCACTTTTCTGCAAGAATTCGTTTTCACGTAATTATCGTACATAAAAACTCTATGTTCAAGACTATATTTGTTTAACGACATAAGTAATGAATGAACAACAATTAACACACAATAAAGCACTAGCACACCAACTCAATAACACAGTATAAACAAAACGCGTACTGATAAACGCGAACAGAAGTGAACATGAATGAGCGTAGACTCACTGTCTGGTAGCCGACAGTGTTGCTAACCATTTTTCGGCAATGTCCCTACAGACGTAGTCAAAATGTCCCTACAACTGACCAAATGTCCCTACGCCAAGTAAAGTGACTAAAAAAAAAACCACCTCATGAGCATGCAAACAGAAGATAAAATATACACATTTACTTACCAAATCTTTCTGCTCGGTGCTTCCACAATTAATGAAGGAGCGAATTTACAATACAGGACCTCTCCCCGATTTTTTGTAATATTTCGCATACTCACTAATTGAGGCCTCCTAATCACGAATTTGAAGTTAAAATTTGGGGGGTCACGTGTAGAAATTGCAAAATAAGTGACATTGAGTGGTCCGCGATCGGCACGATTGCTTATTATTTACCGGAAGATTTTGTGTTTCCAATACTTAAAAAACGAAATATACATTCCTGATATTACTACGACCCCAAATTTTAACTATGTTTGCCTATCCTAACCTAACCTAACCGTACCTGAATGGTTCGTGGGGCTATCCGTCAATGGTTTGTTGGGCTACCCGTGCATGTTTTTTTCGAGCCCAAATTTTAACTATGTTTGCCTAACCTAACTTAACCTAAACTTACCGAGAATGGTCAGTGGGGCTATTCCTGAATGGTTTTGCGGTAATTGTGATTACAAACCGATAAAAAATATTATTTTCGTAGCACTTTAACGGCAAACGTTCATCATCGAAGGCCATTTTCGTATCCTGCAATTTTATGATTGATGTACTGTTGCCAAATTTACCTGTAATCAAATCAGTTCTTCTACATCGTGATTGTCGCTGTCACATGTAAGCACGTTCTTTGGGCAATATACTGAAATCCATAAGTTTATTAATTAGCCCACAGCCATCCTCCTGCACACTCCACCTAACAATCTGTACAACATTAACAACTTTTTTACTGTTCTCTTCCGCCATTCTTACACGATCCATGCTCTCCAAGTATGAAATCAACAGTGTGACAACGCTGTAGACAGCGTAACTAATTTTAATTTGTTCATATCAACAAATATGGCTACCATACTTGTATACGGAGAATCATTGCGAGAATTGAAAAGCTTATTTTACAACTTCTACACGTTAATGAACATTTTTTCCCCCTCACCCCAACATGTTAACTTGAGATAAATAATCACGAATAATTATTTCGTGAGTATAAGACGTAGCATAGAAATTACAGAAGGGTCCGGTATTGTAAATTCTTGCCTTAATGAATAATAGGGGTGTGCTGGACAGAATTTTTTGGGTCGGGACGGGATCGGGACGGTAATTTTTTTAAATCCCGACATTCGGGACTGAAAAATTTGCAATTTCCCGACCAAGTCGGAAAATTTTCTGGACGGGAAATGTTCGAAATTTCCCGAAGCACTGGAAATCTCGAATTTTACAAGTCATTTTCACTTTAAGTGATTGTTTTTGCATTTCTAGAATAAAAACTTACAACTTTCGATAAGTTCCAGAAACTTACAAGGCAGAAAACGTCGAGAATTAACGACTTTTTAAAGTAAAGAATCCAGCACACCCCTAATGAATAACGTTGAGTCGTTTACTGTTGATTATGTTATTTGAAGTCATACATGCTGCTGCTGTGAAGAGATAGATGTTGGTTGGTGATGCTGTATTTCCTGCATTCTTTAACAATTTTGGTCCCATTTTATTTCCCTTTTTTGTTTTTGTATCACTTAACATTGAAAATATTCTTTCCGTTTCCGCGTTAGAATGCGGCAATGTTAGCACTATTTTCGCGAGAGTGGAAATGTTTTCAAAAAGGAACTTGCCTTGAAAGTTTTTGGTAACCGATAACATGTTCCAAAATTCTGATGGAGATCTGTTAGTTAGTTCTTTTTTCTCCTCCTCGCTAAAGTATCCAGATAAACTAATTCATAAAATGTAATTTACCAAGATTGAAAAAAGTACCTACGTTTTCCCTCATTTGGCAAAATCTGTCCCTACGTTCCTACGCGGGCGAAATTTAGTGAAAAGTCCCTATGCGTAGGGACATGTCCCTACGGTTGGCATCACTGCCGACACGTGCAGTATGAAGCGCCCTCTCGCGGCTGACAACTCACCCAACCCCCGATAAGCTGCAGGCGCTGTCGCGACAACTGAGAATAAAGTAGCGATGACTAATCTAAGATTAGATGTCAGAAATATTTGTATTTGGGAGGACACCTTTTCCTGCATCCGTGCGACAAGGTACGTGCTTATTTCAATTGTAATTGTAACTGTAATTGTGAAAAGTGGAAACATTACAAAACAAGCGGTTTCTGTTACGGGCTATCTGTTACGCAATTTGCCGGCACCTGTTGCATGACTGGGCCGGCAAGCGGCCGATGCTGAAGCGGTGGCATGCTGCAATAACCTCCCTGTAGTAATTTGCAGAATAATAAGTTCATTTTAAGAATGGCTAAATTTAAACCAATTACCATTATCTAAATGTCATTGCAACATAGCCTTAATCATCATATATTGGAACTGAGATTTTACTGAGAACTTTTAACACTTTTAAATACTCCAGAGGGGCATTGGTGAATGTATATTACAGATTATAATATGCTGACAGAACACATAATATAATATATGCATAACATAACTATATATATATATTTTTAGAGTACTATGGGCCTCCCCTATGGTGCAGTGGTAGTGTCGTCGCCTTGTAATCAAGGGGTCCCAGGTTCGATACCTGGTGGAGGCACATAGTGGTTCAGATCCCACTATATACTGTAGGTCCAGTCCCAATTACCTTTCTGTGCACAAAGTGGACTTAAAATAACAATTCAATCAATTTTAGAGTACTACAACAATGATATAATATAAACTATTGTAAAAACATTACAAAACCATAATATAACATACTAATATTGTAAAAATAGAATATTACATAATGTATACAATGTAAATTTATTTTTAAAATAATTTAATTCTTGAAATTCTTCAACTTTAATGTCTGTTTTATACATAAAAAACTGCCATCACTACGTGTAAGATCATATTATTATACAGTCATTACCACATTTACTATACTACATTATTACTTGGCATGCAGGAGACCAGGGCTCAATTCCCATGGTGTGTGATTTTAGGTGGGAATTTTTCTAGCAATGTATCTGCATGAAGTGGCTCTGGAGTATACCCAGCCTCTAATGAGTACATGCGGACAACTCCAGGGGAAAAAAGTGGCTGGAGCATGATGCTGACCACATCACCTTCACAAATGGCCAAGATTCTGAATGTATATGTCCCTACCATCATATCTCACCATGAGCCTTCATTGCATGTTGCAATGAGAAGGGGGTGGCATTATCTTTTTATATTATTTTTATTATATTCATTGTTCACTATTATTTTTCATAACAAAAACCTAACCTTCAAGGGAGCAGAATAACATGATATTAATTGATTGAAACTATTGCACTAAAATTTATTAATAATTACAGCTATTGTACTAAAATAATATGTCATTTAAGGTTCAAATCAATTGCCACATTACTTTCAGGTGGAAAGCATTTAATGTACTCATTTGTACAATATTACTTACCTGATGTTGTGCCTTCAGTTATTTCAGTTGTTTGTTCAGTTGTAATGGTTGTTGCTGGGGTTGTTGTAGGTGCCAATGTTGTTGCTGAAATTTTAGAGATAATAATGATCAATACTAAAATTCATAAACTAGAGAATAAGTGTACAATAATTTCATAACCATCAATATTGTAGCTAAATGCTACACAGAGATTGTAAAACACACTATATTTTTCCAAGGTAAGAATGACTGAAGGATGGTAGCACACAAAAAAGACATTAAGCTGTGTACGCGTATCAGCATTTTTGTAAAATTGATGGTAACTTTGATATTTCTATAAATAGCTTATAATTTAGTGAAAAAATCTCCCTTTTGTCAATTTTTCAGCGAATGTAAAGGAATAGTTTATGAACCATGTTTTTCATAAAATAAATGTCTACATACACAGTCTCCTTTTTTAATAGTATTATAGTTACCTGCTTACATACTCTAGATAAGGAAGTGAACAACTCATTCAGGTTGTTAATGGAACATTTGCAATTGAGTCAGTTGATAATAATCAGTTATAGGCATCATGAATTTTATATTACTATTTTTATAAGTGTCCTCCTCCATGGCCGTGTGGTCTAAGGTGCTATGCTTTGGACTCCGACTGTGGGATGGCATGGGTTCGAGTCTGCCTGGGTTCAGTCTCTGGGTTTTTGTCCTGTGTATAGGACTGGTGACAACCCACCATAGTGAAGAAATTGAGGAGCTACGAGTGAGTAGTGTAATCTGGTCTCGGAAATCTATAACGGCTGAAGGTTCAAAGTACTGACCCCACATCACCCCATTACCGGTTGAAGATCTCTACTCCTCTAGGTAGGATTGTGGGAGGGAGACTGGCAGTCAGTTGATAGGCCAAGGCCCTCCCAGGGCTTATTGTTATTTTATAAGTATTTGCAAAAATTTCATATCAGTACATCCCTAAGCGTGCAAATGTAATTACTGGGCTACATTTGTGTTTCTGTCATATAACACTTGTTTTTAAACAATAATTCAACTGTTTACTTAAATATTGAGAGTCTAGTGAGACACAAACTCTGGAAAAGAATCAACCAGTACAAATGATAAAATAACAACCATTACTCTCCAGTATCGACCAATATACCCAGATCAGTATCTGCTTATGCCTAGTAATGACACATTTATTATTTAAAATAAAAATAAATATTGATGTCATGAAAACAACACAAGTTACTTACCACAACCACAATAGAGACGAATTGCAAAATCAGGACATTTAATTGGATGAAGTATGTCATTGTAGCAATCTAAACCTTTTGTTTTCTTGCAAGTAACTCCTGTCTTAAAATCAGAACTATTTGCTCGCACTTCATGCACTTCACCATTAATGATTTCCCTGGTGCATAAAAATATAAAGAAAATGCAAATTACATAAAGGTTTGGAACACACAGGAAATGTACTATGCAGAAATTCGAACGAAAAATGCAGGCTCGACCAGGACTCTAAGCCAGAGTCCTGGTCAAGCCTGAATTTTTGAATCAAATATCTACAAAATATAAATTATAATTTAATACATTAGCATTACTTACGACATATAAAATTTGCCTTGTGCACAGTGGCGTCTCGGGGCCTCAAATTTAGCCAGGGCTTATTTTTTTAAAGAATTTAAAATATAATGACAATTCACATGAATTACAAAAAATAGGTATTCTTTCTTCTAGACTACAAAACTGGACTTACTTTTTTGAAAGAATTTAAAATGTAATGACAAATTACATGAATTACAAAAAAACTGGTATTTATTTTCTTCTAAACTACAAAACTGGACTTATTTTTTTAAAGAATTTAAAATATAATGAAAATTCACATGATTACAAAAGAAACAGGTATTGTTGTGAAACATACCTTTCTACGAATGTTGACTCCTGTTCTTCTGCTCAGCAAATTTTGTCATTACTTTTTCGTTGAAGCCCTCTATGTTTGAAATGTATTCTATCTCTATTGTAAGCAAGTGCCAAGGCATTTGGTCTGTCTTGTCCCATTGCATTTCTTAAGCAGGTTTTAATACGCTTCAATGTGCTGAAACATTGTTCAGATTCAGCTGTTGCCACTGGAGTTATTAAAACTATGTTTGTAATTTTTACTGTTTCTGAAAACGTACCCTCTAAATAATTTTAAATAAAAAATGAATGCAATCTACTGATAGAGTTTATGTTTTTCAACTTTTCACTGCAATAAAGAACACGAAGTTCCCTCTTTAGTTTTCCCTCTTCTATGAAGGGATAATAAATCTGGGAAGATGCCTCTGTTTAAAGATTGTTCTCTTTCATTATGTCCTCGTAGAGCAAGTTCATGTCGACCACAGAATTTTAAGCAATCGATAATTCTATTTAATATGTGTCTATTTTTTCCGGACAAATTCATTGTGTCTTGTAATTGACAGCCTATGTCTTTCATCAATTTGTGTTCCAACATCAACCCTGCCAAACTCACTCAAACATAGCAACTAGCATGTGACCTTCACTGTAGCGTAGGTGGGTGTAGGCCACGCCTTCCTTTGCGACGTGCCCCAGAAAACGATAATTGACATCAATGCCGCTAGGAGCGCTGTCGTATCCATGCAACAGACAATGAATTTACGAGGGTAAAAATTGCCTTTTAAAAGACTGTGTGATAGTTATGCATTATGGTGATTGATAATTACGTGAATACGTCCGTTTTTCTTTAGGGGCTAAGCCCCGGAAGCCCCAAGGGACGAGACGTCACTGCTTGTGCAACTTTATTATAATTTGTATCATAATTCTTCATTGCATGTATGAAATTTAGTTAAATTGCAATGAAATGTAAGTGAAGTAAATAATTATGTTTTTCAACTAAACTAACACAAACATTTGAATAACCATTAGATTGAAATTACTGAAATATATCATATGAAACAATAATGGCCAAATACATGAGTACACTATGTTGCCATTCGTCAACGGACACCCCTCAAAAAGTGCTCGGGATCGTCTGTACACGTCATACAACCTATAAAAGGCGTTGCCGGTTGAGAATACACTCATACCAGCTACAGCAGTCAATATGGACAGACGACGCGAACTGAGTGAGGCGGAACGAGGGATGATCATTGGAGCCCACAGGTTTGGGCATTCGACCCGTGAGATTTTCAACAAATTTCAGATACCCCGGTCGACAGTGAGTGATGTTATCGTGAAGTGGAAGCGAGAGGGGGTCATGACATGCCGACCCAGACCCAGTAAACTGAAAATATTAACAGATCGTGACCGTCGATGCTTGAAACGTGTGGTGAAGTCAAACTGGAAGGCGTCGTTACAGATAGTGGCACAGGAGTTTCAATCAGCTTCCAGTAGTGCTGCAAGTGATCATACTGTCCGCCGGGAGATCGTCGCACTTGGTTTTCATTGTCGCGCAGCAGTTCACAAGCTGCATATCACAGCCCGCAATGCGACCCGGCAGTTACAGTGGTGCAAGGAACGGTGCCATTGGACTCTCAAACAATGGAAATCCATCCTATGGAGTGATGATTTGCGCTACCAGATGTGGCGGTCCGATGGACTTGTGTGGGTGTGGTGTATGCCCGGTGAACGCTGTTTACAGGACTGTATCGTACCCACAGTGAAATTCGGCGGAGGTGGCCTCATGGTCTTTGCCCTGCTTTTCGTGGTATGGTCTTGGTCCTCTTGTTTTAGTTTGGGGAAACATGAATGCCGATGCGTACCAAAAAGTTCTGGACAATTCTGCGCTACCGACATTGTGGGAACAATTCGGTATTGGCCCATACCTGTTTCAGCACACAATGCTCCATGTCATACGGCAGGCATTATCAACACATGGTTCGAGGACATGGGTGTGCAAAAACTTGATTGGCCAGCCCAAAGTCCAGATATCAACCCCATTGAACACCTTTGGGACGATTTGGAGTGCCGCTTGAGAGCCAGGCCATGCCGCCCAAAGAACACCACTTAGCTGTTTGCCCTTTTGCAGGAGGAATGGGGCAAGATTCCTGTCGACACGTATCACAAATTGGTGGAAAGTCTTCCTCGAAGGGTTGCGGACGTCATTGCGGCAAAAGGTGGCCCTACATGATACTGATGTGGTGCTGCGACCAGATTAACGTACTGGTATGGGGTGTCCGGTGACGAATGGCAACATAGTGTATCTATAATCTTTCACAAATTTCAATTTGATAATACAATACCAATTATCCCTAATATATCTATTGTCAACTAACAATTTGGTACACTCACATAGAATGTAAGGGTTAGTTTTCCCCTAACGACTTTCTTGTTTAAAACTAATAAAAGGGTCTTCATCCCAGTGGGTGGGGGTATAAATATCTGGTTGTGACTCGTTCATTCGTTCGAGAGGGAGAGGGAGGGGATGAGAGAGAGAGAGAGAGAGAGAGGGAGAGAGAAAGAGAGAGAGAGAATGAGAGAGAGAGAGAGAGAGAGAGAGAGAGAGAGAGAGAGAGAGAGAGAGAGAGAGAGAGAGAGAGAGAGAGAGAGAGAGAGAGAGAGAACACTTATGAGCGCCGTTTGTAGGGACTCCTTTTATGATAAACTGTGAGGATGGATTAGTGCTATGGTAAATAGTGCTCTCGTAGCTCGAATTAACATGGTAGGTACAGAACAAGAAATAATGAAGGTACAGATACTTGAAGAAAAACGTTCATGGTACACTCTTTGATACATGACGTTACAAACAGCTTTCTTCAAAATTGAAAATTAATAAATGCAAGAGTTTTACTGTCACACAACCTAGTTACAGGCATCAATCTTCCATTAGACAGTGTGGCTATGATATTATGTTTTAGGATTTTACTTGTTTCCCAACTTTATACAGTTTATCTCAGTAGCACAACCACAGGGAAGGGGGGGGGGTGGCAAACATTGACGGCCAAGGGCACATGCAGGGGCCACAGAGGAGAATTGCCCCCTTCGATTTCAAATTTTATGCAAATAAAAGTACATTTCGGAAAATTTTCTTGCTCGCTTCGCTTGCAAAGCCTGCTTTTCTCAGTTGCATATGTGTAAAACATATGTTGTAAATGAAAGTTATACATGCTATATGTACAAAAATAATTATCTTCGGAATGCATTTATCATTCATTTTCTGCCATTCAAAAATACAGTTTGTGTGCTTGTTTGCAATTATTAGCTAATGTGAAATTGACTGTGCTGAAAAAATATTTCAAATAGTTTGTTCCAAACAAATGCTTTAGTACCGACTTCTACCCTCTTTGTGTAATTTATGAGGATAATAATAACATCTACTACTACTAGTAATATTAATGTAATAGTAATAATAATAATAATAATAATAATAATAATAATGCCATTATTATTGTTGTTGTTGGTATGTTTATCCTGGTACTTGCCCCCCCCCCTCTCCCCAGACAAATATTCATGGTTGCGCCTCTGAACCTTTCTGGTCCCATCTGTTATAAACTTCTCCCACAGTACCCTAAAAATGAATAATGAGGTTTTACTGTATCTTGTAATACAATATGGTTGGATCAAACATGCTTTTACATTTTATAGAACACCTTTAAAATTATGAACTTTCTATTATCAACTTAATGAAATGGAATTTTGACTGATCTTGTTGTGCTGGGTGGGCCAAAAATATGTAGCCTGGCTCCACAATACCCCATGCCAGCATTTATTGTTCATTTAAACAAGGGTAATTTCCAGAACCTCGTACAGCAAATATGTTACCAAACCTTTAGAAAAAAAAAAGATTACTGTAATAACTGTAGTAATGGTAAGAATAAAGTAATAGTTATACATTATCCACTTGCTCGTTGTTTCAGCCTGCGGATACTTTTTTTGAGGATCACTCTGTATTGTAAATTTTAAATGTTATTACTGTACCAGCATTAATTGTTAACCTTAATCCTTAATATAGTAGGAGTATATTTCATTAAACATAATAGTCTTTAATATATCAATAAGCCAGTAGTTTTCATATTCTTGTTAAGAAAAAGTATAGAACTTTACTTACGTCTTAAAATATATGCATTCTATGTCCTGAATTAAGTTTCTAGGGCAAACATGAATTCCTTTCTCTTCGATTTCATCTAGAAGCTCGAAATCACCAAGACCATTTTCTTCTTCTGGATGTGACACATTGTACCATTCACTCCAACCCTCCCCACATGTGGGTATTTGAGTAGTTGAATGATCTGAAATATTACGAACAATATTAGCAAGATTTCTAGGGAGAACAAACAAAGATGAAACATGAAATAAACATTTACTCTCACATCATATACAGATACTTCCATATGCAAGTGTTTTTAAATTTAATACTATAACCCCTCGATCACATCATCTTATTTTTTGATTTGTGTAAGTGGGCGATTATGAAGAATAAGCTTGGCAACAGTGAATGTACGTCAATAGTGATGTCATTGAAGGGTGCTGATTGGTGGAAGAGTGGAGGAGTATGTGCAGGAAGATAACTGCTCTTGTCTATCGGCAGCCATGGGAGAGAGAGAGTCGCCTTGTCTTCAATCCCCTGTCTAGTTTTCAGTTAAGTATTATTGGTTTGATCTTTATTTATTTCTGCGTGCATAACAGTGTATAGATTGCTAATTGATTATGTGATCATTCCAAAAGAAGTTTAATTTAATTTAATTTAATTTTCATATTACCATTTTGAAGAAAGGAACTACTGTCTCTCTCTCATGCACGCTCCCAGTGAATGGGTGACCATGTGAAATAGTATCTTCAGTAACTAAACCAACAATATGTAACTAAGCCACTGATTAATTTGAATAAATGTGTAGTTATCATGAATTGTGTGTTACTCAAATTTTGACTACTGCAAATCGAGTTACTGTTCGACCGAGTATTGGATACCTCTTATGGGCCCAGTTCTGGTAGGAGTTCAGCCCCGAAAGGCGGTTGTAATACTCACTTAACAATGTATAATAGGGATGGGACCGATTAATCGGTACTCTATCGGTATCGGCCGATATAGGCATATTGGTGTATCGGTTTATTGGTAAAATTACCGATTATTTTACCGATCCGATATATCGATAAATATCTGATAGTTTAGTGCAAAATTCTGCCATTTTTGTTGTAATTTTTATGGACAATCTCCATGCCCTACTTTTTTAAAAAGTAAATGTCTAAGTATGCAATTTCTCTTGCACTGCAGTCACTTTGAAACACATTTTTTAAGGAGGTCAATGAACCTTTCAGGTTCTTCCAGGACCATTTCCAATTTTATATCGGATCGGTAGAATATCGGTTATCGGTATCGGTAAATTTTATATCGGTACTTTATTGGTATCGGCCAAAATTTCATATCGTCCCATCCCTAATGTATAATATAACATAAATCTTACCTCTGCAGTCTGGTCGTAGCCTGATTACAGTTTCTGGCCAGTCACAGACTTGTTTCTCTGGATTATATAGCATAAATGGACCACATGTTTTCTCTATGAGTTCGTAACCAGTACTTGTCTGTGTACAGTGATAGAATGAATGGCAGTCGTACTTGTTCTCACTGTTTGGTCTCTCAGGGTTGCAAAGTGGTACAGGAGTAGAAGTAACCTGTACCTCACCACAATCACAGTAAAACCTTACTTCGTAATCGCTGCAATCTGAAAAGCAAAGTTATCTAGTTTGATCATGTTACATTGATAATTTCTTTTTTACAGTTCTATGCATTAACAAAAGATGTAGTAACATTTTCATATAATTATGCTAAATTTATATTTGCACAATATTTATAATTTTGCATGAGAATTATTATTCAATGTGCACACTATGTATTGCTGCCAATGGTGGTCATTTTCAATATCTATAACTTTAAGGTACGTGACAATATAACAGTTCGTTCTTGTTGTTATTACTGTTCCTGTTGTTAACGTTCAAAGAGTGTAAACACTATTTTGGGACACACTATTTTAAAGCAAAAATCTTGGTAAATTGATGTATATAATTGGAGTGGAATATTTACATACTAATATTAATCAATATTTTTAACAACTTTTAATTACTACAATCTTCAAGTATCTGTATCAGTATTGGTGGTAATTTGGGAAGAGTTTTGGCATTGGCTCAAATTAGTATTGGCTCATTCCTACTCCTGATTTCAGTGACCACACATATCCTGTCCACAGAAAAACATACCTATAAAATACTTTTGAATTAATGATATTAGTACTAGAATTTCAGTATATGTGAGGTTTGAAAAAGTTTGAAATAGCCACTGTTTGCCTGAAAAAAAAAAATATGACACTAAATGAGAACCTACGGTTTGGTTCTTGTAGTCTCTGATCACATTTAAACCCATCGATCAAATTGCAAGTGAGTCCTTTCTGGCCAGCCTCATTGTATGGTATGTTCTTCCCTGCAAGACGACATTCTATCCTGCTTACTTTAGATTTTTCACAGGAGATTTTGCTCTGAAGTGACTGGAAGTTTTCTTCTTCATCCTAAAATTTATACACAAAAATTATTACTTTCAGGGAGAAAAAACATGGCAGTAAATGAAATGGAATCCAGTACTTACTTTATGCATGAAACAATTTATCAATGGTTCTATTACTTTCTATGGCCACTGCCAACATCTGTTTGAGAACTTGTTGAGCAAGTTAAAGTTGGTAAACTAAGTACTTGATTTCAATATATTAAAAAATGTATTAAGTTTGTTTATTCACTTGATTCTATTACATAAAAAGGAAAATAATATATGTCTCAAGAAACTGTCTTATGCCTTGTGCTGAAAAATATATTATTATCCATTGATTATTTTATAACAGGCGATGTTTCACAAACTTCTAATATGCATCATCATACCCAATAGGGTGGTGGTATTTCTGACCTATCAATGATTGATTGATTGATTGATTTAGCTTATTTTACTTCGTGTTTTGTGCCTCTTGGCTAATTTGCGAAGATGGGGATGAGTGATGAAATGATGAAATTGATGAATGGACATTCACAAACAACCAAGCCCAAGCGGGATTCGAACCCAGGACCCTTGGCGTCACAGCACGATATGCTAACCACTCCGCCACAGGGTCCGGCCTGACCTATCAATGAAATGGTGGTTGATTTTGGTCACGTCACCACTACTGTGGTGCGAGTACAAATTTGCTGACCACTTGTTTCACATTAATCGTACGCACATAACACAAGTTTTAGTCACTAATGTTGAATGGAGCAGGTGTAGCACTTTAAATCACTATTAAATTACTATGTTGCATTTTCTGGCAAATCCATGACGTAACCAGATAATGGGTGGGGTGGGGTCAGTTAAGAGAGATGGAAGGGAAATCAAAAATGGGATTTATGATCACATAACAAAAGTAAAGTCTCTCATATTTGTTGTCAAATTCAGAACATTGGACGTACAGAAAATTTGTATCCTGTTTTTCTATCATCACATGTACATGATTGTTTTTGAGGTGAAATGTGGTCAGGCTAAATATGCATTAGTGCAAACATGACCAGTGCATAAATGTAAAAGAAAAATTAAGTTGGCTTGGGATAAATTATAATTACAGTATGAGGGTGTTTCTAGATGTGTTCTGCTAGTTATCTATATGCATACCTGTTCACTTTATATCAGTGTCTGAAGTGGAAATTGCTAGCTGGGGGATGCTTCTATATTTTAACATGGTAGCTTTGAGAAAATGTTGCTAACTGGGGGATACAATCCCCCTGTATCCTCCCTCACTCCAAGCACTGCTGTACATTGCATGCTGTGTGTTATGCATTGTATGAAAAACTCAATATGATGACCAAGGCAGAAATTTATTTTATTATAAAACATAAACTAAACGTAACGCTTTACGTTATAAAACATATGTTTTATAATAAAATAAATTTCTGCCTTGGTCAGCATATTGAGTTTTTCATATCATGGAAACAAGGCTTAATAGTGTTATGCATTGTGTGTGCAAGAGCATACCAAAATGATAAATCAAAGGATGTGGGAGAGTAAATGTGTTGGTAGTGGCCTCTGGGTTTGTGTAATGACAGGAAACAAAGTAAAAATATAGTGTGTTGTGGATCTATGACATCAGCTTCAGCACATTGTTTTTGTTCTGTAAACAGTTTAATGAATGAGTGAAGATAGTTTTCCCAAGATTTAAGAAGAAATTTGATTGTTAGTTGGATCCATCTATGAGTCAGTTCAGACACTGACATTACAACCAGGTGGCATGAATCCTAGGCAGATCCTCAATATCTTTCTCTAAAGGGTATCTATCTTGTTGAGTAGTCTAGATTTTGCACACTCATAACTGAAAGAAGCATAATCAAAGTAGGTATGAAAACAGTTTTTGTAAAATAGAAGCAGGATTCTGACATGTTATTTCCATTTAGTTGATGTCATACTGTGAATGATTTGTAAGATTTTATGCATTATTAGAAGCATGCATATTTCGTTTGTGATGAAAACACGAAATATGAAATAACACATTGTAATGTTAATTTTTCATGTTTCAGAAAGGTGTGAGGTGCATTTTCCTACCCTGGTTTGTCACGAGATGATGCGAAATGAACTGCAAAATGCGAAATCGACTCTTAAACACGAAATTTAGTGTTTATTTACCGCCGTGACACTTTTTCAAGTCTGAATTATCCTGCAAGTTATGCAATTCACGGAAAATTGATAAATTCTGCTGTACATATTTGAGAAGCAAAAATGGACCCCTTATACAGGAATATACTTAATACTCTGTTAACTACATAAATGTACTATAAGAAGGGATATGTTTATTTTGTGTAATAAAGTGCAGTTTATAAAATCAAATTTAGGATTATATTCACAATTTTCAAACCAAAATCTCATTTTTACATACCGCTTTTGATCTGATTTTCACCGCTATAACAACGAAATTTTATTTTATTTACCACTTTTGAACCCGAAATTGACTGTTTTTGTACCAAAATTTTGGTTTTTTATTTACCAAAAATATGTGCCTCTATGCATTATGTATGCATTTCATGTGAAGCATTTATCAAAGTGTATGCCTAAGTATTAGTTGCGATATTAAATCACTGGGATGTTGGAAATGTGGAGAATATTATATGGACAGGTATGCAGTAACTTAGTACTGAAACATATAATATTAGATTTACTTTCACTGAAGGTAAATCCTACCATGTGAAACCACTCTCATATGGTGCTGATTAAGTTCTGCATTGACAATATGCCTTGGGTGTCATCATTGGTGGGTTATAAAAACAAAACCCATAGAATGGGAAGAAAAATACCGTACTTGCATATTACATAGTTTGTTCTGTCCTTTGTTATATGCCAAATGTTTATCATATATCACTAGATGTTAAGTCTTGTTTGTATGAGCAGAGGCGGCGATTGGGTTCCAAAACTGGGGGGCAAAGACAGTTTACTAGTTTACTTTCCCTCGTATATAAGATTTAGCATAGTGCAGGGGCAAAAGTGGCAAAAACTGGGGGGGGGGGTATGTGTTTTGTCAATAACAAACAATAATTAACAATCTTGGCACTAAAAAAACAAATTATGTATTGCACAGTAAAAGTGTTTTTCTTCCTATTACATTAGGACTGATGATGCAAACAAGATATAAATTACAATGTGATCTTTATAAATATGTAGTGAATAATAATGAAAATAATATAATAGTGGAATGACTGCTATGAAGTTTTTGTCAATACTGATAGAGCCAATATAAAATCTACTGATACCGATATCTGAGTGCTTCATTCAAGTGATTGAAATGTTTTACCTCCCAAATAGATACTTTGTACTTAAACCTTTATTTTACAAAACAAAGGTACTTGAATTATATCATCACAATCATTAAAAAATATAGCAAAAATGGCAGAATTTTGCACTAAATTATGCAATATTTTTAAAAATATATTGTACAGGTAAAATGATTGCATGTTACGCGTAGTACAGTAAATATTTATTAGTCTCATCCCTAAGATGGATTTTCACTGAAGTGACAAGCAAAAATGATACATGTGACCTTGGAATGAACCAATCAATAACAATGTTTCACATCATAGTGGCACGACAGGCTCCACATGCCTGCATTCGAGTGGTGAAATTTTCATGTGACAAGAGACATGTTTCGCTTGCTGTTTTGGTACAAAACTTCCCTAATACTTACCCAGTCACCAGGTGAAGGAACATGGGAGTTCAACCATTCAGTCCATCCACTTTCAAGACATGGCTTTACTCGTGGCACTGGCGGTGGCATGGTTGGTTCAGCTGAAATAAAAACATGAAGCAAATAAGTATGTGTAAAGTGAATTAAAATGACAAAAAATACTAATTTTCTAATTATCAGCCCCACGCGCACGCACACACGCACACACACGCACGCACACGCATGCACACGCATGCACACGCACGCACACGCACGCACACGCACGCACGCACGCACGCACACACAGAGAGAGAGAGAGAGAGAGAGAGAGAGAGAGATATGCACAAAATATAACAACACAATTAACTGTTAGCCAAGAGGAGCTGATTTGATTTTCTACTGATAACAAAGGATAAACATAACATTTTGTGATACTGATAACTGATAATATATATATTAATCTAATACACATAAAATGGCAAATATTGTAATCGCCTCCTTAATTCATGTGTGCGATTATGTCCGAAGAGTTAAATTGTAGAAAAATGTAGCTGCACATCAGAAATTCATTTTAAGAAACAGAGGGGTACAGAAATATATTTTAAATTCACAATAATATGGCAGAATAATACATTACCTTACACAATATTCATAGTAATATCAGATTGATAAAAATATTAACAATTTTAATGATATATTGTAGGACTTTCGACAGCCAATTTGATAAAATACCAATTAATCTACTCCATTACCAACAATTTCTTGTAAGAAGAATAATTTCACAGACAAAAGGAAATCAGATTCCACACATACAATTAGAAAAAAATATGTTCAGTTTAATTTTATCTCCACATGCTATTACTGATATATTTTATTGAACAATTCAATCTCACTTTATCATTATATGGGGTCATAAGTGATAGCACGTAAAATAAAATTCAGAATAACTTTATTCCATTAATGTCATTACTTTAGAATGTACTAGGGATGGGATAATTATTTGATACTCTATTGGTATTAGCTGATAAATGCATTATGAGTAGGGGCATGCATATTTAGTTTTTAACGAAAAAACGAAATTTGAAAAAACACATTGTAGTGTTAATTTTTCATGTTTTTGAAAGGTGTGAGATGCATTTTGTGACCATATTTTGTCACGAAATAATGCGAAATGAACTGCAAAAAGCAAAATTAACTCTTAAACACGAAATTCAGGGTTTATTCACCGACGTGACACCTTCTGAGGTCTGAATTATCCTGAGAGTTATGCAATTCCCGGAAAATTGATTAATTCTGCTGTTAATATTGGAGAAGCAAAAATGGACTCCTTTACACAGAAATAAACTTAATACTCTGATAACTACATAAATGTGGTATTAGAAGTGAAATGTTAATTCTGTGGAATAAGTGTAGTTTTTAAATCAAATTTAGGATTATATTCACAATTTTAAAACCAATATATCTTTTTATATACCACTTTTCATCCATTTTTTCACCGCTATAACACCGATATTTTATTTTATTTACCGCTTTTGAACCCGAAATTGACTCAGTTTTTGTACCGAAATTTTGCTTTTTATTTACCAAAAATATGTGCCTCTAATTATGAGGCATCATGGGGATATAAGCAACTCATTGCTTCCAAGCACTGGTAATTTCAAGAAGGCATACACAATTTGCAATATTTGTAAATTAAAATTAAAATCTCTTTTATATACAAATGCAAAACATACCTAAATCGCAACCAAGAAGTTCAAACCTCATGCTGATCCATTTATGGTACGTCAAAGGTATTATTCTCATATACTGTGTGTAAATAGGATTAATAAATAGAATCTTCTTAGGAGTTTGCTGGTCATCGTTGGCTTGGAAATTCTGAAATAAATATTTAAAAAGTGACTAATGTTTGTTCATTTGGAGTTTAATTATTTATAGAGAGAATAGAAAGCAAGAATGTGGCATCTTCAAATATTTTAATATTAATGTGTACCATCAGTAACATTTTTCAGCTGTTATGGAAATCTGAACATTATTTATTTTTTTATATAAAATACCAAATGAGAAATTGTAGTCAGAATTCTACAACAATGAGAGGCTAATTAACTGAAAAAACTGCATGTAATTTTTAGTAGTTAATTTTGTTGACAGATGGCAACACAGAGTATTTGAATGTAGTTTCATAGACAAAAGAAACTTCTTGTTCTTCTTTCTACAGCACATTTTGCTAAATACATATTGCATTATAATGAAATATTAAAAATGTTCATGCCTTGAAATTAATTTTTATATGTTTTTCTCAGTATCAACATCTCAGTACATAAGAATGTTATTACATTCCTATAATAATACCACTTGAATATTACAATAAATTATTAAAATTACTAGCTTATTACAACAATTTTGCTTTAGTCATGGGCAAATCATCAGAACGCTTCCTCAGATATCTGATATTCAAATTATTCTCTTCTTGAGTTTTAGATAGGCTGTTCAATTTACTTCTAGCACATAGTTTTGTTATATTTCTTATGCTAAATTTAATACTAACCTGAATTAAGGGTTAATTCTTCTTGGCTTATCCTTCACTAGTTTCATAGTCTATGCAGGATAATTATAAATAATTGAAACAACTTTACATGTTTTTTTTAAATATAAAGAAACTATTTACAATAGAAGCACATGTTAAGCATCAGTGGATAAGAAAACTCTCATCATTTACAAACATATGTATGACAGTATACTTGATGCACATATGCATACATTCTTATCCTAGGTTAGGTCCCGGGTTCGATACCTGGTGGAGGCACATAGAGGTTCGGATCCCATTTTAAACTGTAGGTCCAGTCCCGATTAGCCTTTCTGTGCATAAAATGGACTTAAAACAAAAATTCAATCAATCAAATCCTCGGTTAGGGGAACTATTTGCTACTGTTGCAAGATGGCAAGTGACCAGTAAAAAGTGTATGCAATATTGAAGATAAATTCCTCACCTCTGCCACAAAATCTGCCATAAAATATGGACCTTCTGGCCCATGTATGGCAAGTACGTGACAATCACCTAGACATATTCTGCATGAAATACAGTTTCCACATTGAATGTTTGCGAATCTTTGTACACTTTGAGATTGAATTACTTAAGATTTGGTGCACCGAGGAGATGAACTACGCAAACGTTTCAGCGGAAAATGCAAGCTCTACCAGAGAAATAATGGAAAGAAGAAAAAGTCCAAACAGAATGGAAAGAAGGGTTAATTGTTAAAATATCAAAGAAAGGAGATACCACCAATTGTAATAATTGGAGAGGAATAACACTCTAAAGTATACCAAGCAAGGTGCTATCCAAGATAATTTTAAATAGAATTAAGAACATAGTGGAGACTCGTCTTTATAAAGAACAGGCTGGTTTTAGCCAACATCATAGTTGTGTATACCTTATCAACACCTTAAGAATTATCCTTGAATAGTTAGACAACCCTTTACTTGATATTTATTGATTTTGAAAAGGCATTTGACTCATTAAAAGTGAGTTTATGCGGAAATCACTTATGTGGTGTCCCGAGAAAGATTCAGAAACTTATCAAAGACATGTATGATGACTTCAAATGTCAGGTTACACATGAAAGCAAACTTACAGAGCATATAGAAGTGAACTCTGGAGTACAACAAGGTTGCATTCTCTCGCCAACCATATTTTTATTGGTTTCAGATAGAGTGATGAGAAGGGTGATAGAAGGAAGAAGAAGAGGTATCCAATGGGGTATGGTTGATAAGTTAAAGGACTTGGAATTTACTGATGATATTTGCCTCCTAGCTCAAAAATTTAAAGACATGGATGAAAAACTAAAATAACTTGAAGAGCTGGATTACACTTCAATGTAAATAAAACAAAGCAGATGAGGGTAAATAAAAAAATGAAGAAGGACTAAACTCTATAACATTGAAATAGAACAGGTCGACTCATTTGTATACCTGGGAAGTATAGTCACCAAAAATGGTGGGGCAGATAAAGATGTCCAAAGTTGAATTAAAGAAGCAAATGGAGCCTTCTTACAACTATACACAATATGAAAAAATAAAAATATCTCCAGAAATACAAAAATCTGCATTTTTAATACAAATGTTAAGTCAGTCCTGCTTTATTCACACAAGACATGGAGAGTGACGCAGTAGATTATACATAGGCTGTAAACTTTCATTAATAGATGCCTTATGGTGGATAATACATATAAAATGACCTGGAATAATAACGAATGAAGACCTATGGGAAGTCACCAACCAACAACCAATTTATATCCAGATAAAAACAGGAAGGGGAAATGGATTGTACATACTCTTCGGAAACCTGCTGGATCCATAGAGAAATCTGCATTAGACTGGAATCCTCAGGGAAACCGAAGATGTGGCCAACCTAGGAAGCCCTGTAAACAATCAATTGAAGAAGAAGCCTTGGAAATGGGAAAATCATGGAATGAATTTAAGAAGATGGCTGTCAACAGGACCAGTTGGAGAAGTTTCACAGATGCCCTATGCTCCAAAAGAAGCAACAGGAATTAAGTCAAACATTGAGAGTTTTCCTATTCCTTGTTTGCCTATCATTTGTGTTTCTTTATAATAAACACATAATATTGCGTATTAAATACTGTATATTAAAAAGGAAACAAACAATGCCTTTACTTTGCACACATATATAAAAAAAGTGATCGATTTGAAACGTTACTTACTTGTGGCCAATTGGTTCCATGTTCTAACAAAGCATTCCAGTTTTCACCATCATAGCTCCATGCCACAGTGAATGATTCAACCCATTCTTCTTTGTGAGGATTTCCTTGCATGACCACTCCACTTATCTGTTTCACATCACCAAGATTCACCTACAATAAAAATATTAAGTTAGTTTCAAGTTCACATTCAAGTAATCATTTAGTTAAATTTTATAAAAATGGATTTATTTTACATTACTTTTTTTGCCTGTTTAGTTAATAATAACAAAGAAATGAATGGTGTATTGATAAAACATACTTGTATTTGTATTTTGTTATTTCTATATTATCACCAAGTTTAACAGGTTCAAGAATATTTTTTACAGTTTGATTTAAGGCCACTTTATGCTCATGATGGGGTAATTAGAAATGGATCTACAATTTAATTTTCAAGCTGGACCACTGTGCAATATGCCTCAAAAGGTGATCGAATCTGAGACCCTTTGAGAGAATAGTTTTTTTTCTTCTTTGCTAATTCATTTTTAATTTACTATTCATGCCTGATCGTTCGGTTTACCATGACAATGGGAGGAATTATGATAACGAGATGCAAAAATAACCATCTACTCCAGTCCTGGACTCAAATTTTTGTAAAATAATACCCTAATCTCTAAAACATGGAAGCCAGCATGATTTATGTTTACATTACTATACATTGTTTACATAAAATAGTGCAAGTGTAGCTTAGAATTAATTCTTGGTGAGGTGAAATTTGTCCCTCCCAATTGTAACTTTTGGATCCGCCACTGAATATAACCAATACTGATATAAACATACCTGAATCCACTCATTTGGCACATCAGTCTCTGCTGCAACCCATGCCCTGTCTGCATTAAGTCTTGCTGCATCACCTAAGCTGTCTGGTATATTGAAACTGGACACACTGATTTGATCATCCTAAAAGAAGACAAAAAGTGTAGGTACCTACGTCTGGCCATAATATACGAGGGCGATTCAATAATTATTGTCCCCGGCATACTTAAAGTATATGAATTGCAATGAATGATGGGGATATTGTAGCCTAATGTCTTAGATGCCTATATGCCAAATTTCAGAACCGTAGGTGCTATAGTAAATTTGTTTCTCTCGTTTTTGGTGTGAGAGGTGGCACTTAGTTTGAAAAATGGAGAAAACCGAACAACGAGCTGTCATCAAGTACCTCCAGGAAAAGGGGCTAAGCCCAAAGGAGATTCATGAGGACATGGTCAGTGTGTTGGGTGATGGGGCTCCTACCTACCAGGTGGTAAAAAACTGGTACCGCGATTTACGTTGCGGCAGGGAAAGCTGTCAACAGGCCCCTGGTGCTGGTCCTCCAACAACAGCATCCACCCCAGAAAACATTGATGCTGTGCATGACATGATTATGGCTGACAGAAGAATCACGGTGCAACAGTTAGCAGACATCATGCACATCTCTGTAGGCTCAGTGGAAACCATTGTGCATGAACACTTGGGATTCAGAAAGGTGTCAGCGCGATGGGTCCCCAAAATGTTATCCCGTGAACAACAGAAAGACAGAGTTGAATGTTCAAGGGCTGGTTTGGAGCTGATGGGGGCAGACCTGAAGCAGTTCTGTGATAGATTTGTGACAGTGGATGAGACATGGCTCCACCACTATGATCCCGAGTCCAAACGACAGAGTATGGAGTGGCGGCACAGCAATTCACCTCCCCCCCGCAAATTCAGGGTGCAAGCATCAGCACGCAAGGTTATGGCCACAATTTTTTGGGATGCGAAGGGTGTGCTTCTTATTGATTACCTGGTGGGACACACTGTTACTGGGGACTATTATGCAGCCCTAATCCCTAAGTTACGCGAAGCAATCAAGGAGAAATGGCGTGGGATATTGCGGCGAATAGTGCTGTTTCACCACGATAATGCTCCAGCACACGGAAGCCATGTTACTGGTGCCGCAATCCATGCTGCTGGTTTCCATGTGTTGGAACACCCTCCCTACTCACCCGACCTCGCCCCTAGTGACTTTCATTTGTTCCCGAAGTTGAAGGAGCACCTCAAGGGGATGCATTTTCCCTCAAATGCTGCTGTTATGGACGCTGTGGAAGAATGGCTCACGGTTCAGCCACAGACATTCTTTGAAGCTGGCATAGTGGCTTTACAGCATAGGTGGAAGAAGTGCATTACTGTGAAGTGGGACTTTGTGGAAAAATAATACTGCTTATATGTCAGGGACAATAATTATTGAACCACCCTCGTATTATTTCACACAAAAGGCTCTTGTGCTATCAATTGATAAAACATATTTGTTTTTGTAGAAGCTGCATTATTTTGTTTGCCTATCTTACTCCATGCATTATTACTTTTGAAGTTTTAACTTATGTTCAGCATTTCTAACACTCTTTCAACCTGATATTAAGCCTTCATAATGTTGTAATCTTTTAATTCCTTTGTTTTTTAGTCCTGCAGAGGTCACCCTGTAAATTAGAACTAAGTTATCGTAACCTGTTAATGAACAAAATATTACTAATTGGAAAGTGATTAGGTGTTATTATAATGCTCATCTGAATTCTGGTTTAATTTATATTTCTAGATTTATGATATGTGGTCAAATACTATTAAAAATATGTTGCAAAAGAAAGCTAAAAGTTAATGTGAAGCTAGGGTGTTCAAGCTGTATTTGGGTTACATTGCAATGTGCCACATACAATTTCAAAAAATTTGAACCTTGAGGTCAAAACTATATATCAGTGAAGTGCAATGTGCAGTATATTGTTTCAAAGGAGAACATCTTTAGATTGCGAATATGCAATACGTGTGTTTCTAAACTCTAAAACTAGTCTGCAAAAAATTACTTCATCAAGTACTATTGCACTAACTTTGACTCAGAAAATCCCGATTTCATAGATTGCCAACTGCGTCAGACTGTTACCTTCAAATTTATTTTCATATAGTGCTGTAGAATACATTTGAAGAAATTTTGCTATGCAAGAAGAATGACCTCTACTGGGTTATATTTCTTTTATCATATGTTTCATGAATCAAATACAAAGAAATAAATATAAATAAAACTGCTTCTAAAGTGTCAGTATGTTACCTCTGGAGTTGTTCTGTTACTGGTTGTTATATGGATATTTCTGAGAGTTGAAACAAGGGGGTTGGGTCCAGGGAGCCGACTTGTCAATTTTTTTTGGGGGGGGGGCCCTCTGATCACTGAAATAAATTAATGAATGACTCACTGCCTCCCTTTTGTAAGTTTTGGCCTCAGTGTTCGGAATCTCATAAAAGCCCATGAATTCCTTAAAAATATCAAAATTTTTATTCAAAGTTCGAATGCAAAATATTAATTGTCCACGGATGGATATGTCACAAGTTTCGTCAACCATAATAGCAAAATATTCCAGACTTTTAATATCTGCTACCATGGAGCGCAAAACAGATCTCCCTAATATATGAATGATCTTGTTCTGAATGTCATGTGAGAGCCATTTGTAGCCCGAACGCGGAACGTCCCATCCACTCTCCTAGTTCATGCACATTGTCTTTTGAAACTCTTTATAGTAAAATTCTTAACAATACTCATAATTACAGTAACAAGTCATGTGTTTTTCTGTCTCTGGTAATAGCCCCCCCCCCCCACCAAAGTTGATGGTTTAGTGGTCTCAGCCCCCCAAAGTTGATGGTCTAGATTCTAGAACATTTCAAATGTGTATTTAAAGTTAAGTTCATGTGGCACAATTCAGAGTAAACTTTACAAGAGAAGCAAAATAATACATTAGATCCTGT
This sequence comes from Lepisma saccharinum, assembly GCF_977018435.1. Taxonomy (NCBI): domain Eukaryota; kingdom Metazoa; phylum Arthropoda; class Insecta; order Zygentoma; family Lepismatidae; genus Lepisma; species Lepisma saccharinum. The sequence continues at coordinate 12,715,135 of NC_139232.1, forward strand.
TAAGCAAAATTATTTGGGGGGCCTCTGACCCCACATCGTTAACACTGGGGGGCTCGAGCCCCCCAAGCCCCATGCCTATGGTTGGGTCATATTGTACCCTCTGACTGTGAGATAGGACTAGCCTAAGGGACTGAAGCCATGTTGGGTGGTATTTTCTTTGAATTTATCAGTCTGTAACAAGCTCAAGTTCCCGTGCCTCTCCTATGGCATCTAACAACAGTACCATGTGATGACCTTCTCCATAGCTATCTACTGTTTTATCTTTAAATACGAGCAACCAGATTAATTAATCAGGACAACTTATACTAAATTTTATCTTTCTAACTCTCCAAGTTTCTGAAATACCGATGGTTGACACAGTAACCTGATTACTAACCTTTAATTGATTATTGACAAAAGATAATTAGAAATATTAACCGTGAATGAATTTAAATACTTATGGTTTTTACTTCTATGATTTATTTATTTGGATTCTACTTACAGCTATTGCTTTGGACTCCATGCCTAAACCATCTTGACACTGGCAATCACACTTAAACCTCACTTCATAATCTCCACACATCATATCACCTCGTCCTAAGGAAGACATAAGTTAATGTTTTACCTTAAATTATTAATTCAATTGTATTTAATGCAAGATTTATGAAACACTATCTACAAATATTTTTTTTTTATCATTTTATATTATATCATCTGTTACAAGCATAGCAGTAAATCATGTTATGTGCAGTCTTCATGTTAAAATACAAAATAAAGTGCAAACACATAACATAATAGTGGGCAAAGCAGGGTGGATAAAAATCATGATTTTTATTTTTTTTTAAATCATTTTTTTAAATTTATATCAGATTCTCTCGATTGAATTTTCTTTTTATTAAAAAAAATGCTTAAAATTGCTTGTATGGTTTTTGGCACCATACATATAGATATACGTTTTGTTGTAGAAAGGCTTTTCTAGTAAACGACCCTGTAAAATATTTGAATAGTTTGATTAAAGCAAATGAAAAATTATTTGTAAATATACATTTTCCTGTTTTTGATACTGTATATATGAAGATACTATAGAAATGTTTGTTGAATATGTTAATGAAACTATAATAATTTCAGTAACTTTACTTCCAGTGAAGATTAAACAATGAGGATGTACTCTATAATTGTAACTTAAAAATATTTTGTATAGTTTTTGTAGCTGAATTTTGGCAATTTTTTTAATGATAGTTTGCGAAATATCAACTGCCATGTTTATTTAGTTTAATGATAATGACGCTATTTACGGTATAACATGATTAGTATTTTGTATATTTTTCTGCACACAATGTTTGATATTTTTGCCTACAAATATTATTGAATTTTAAATCAAGATAAATGTAAGTGTGTTTACATTTCCTTTCATATGAGCTTCACCCCAACAGTACATATATTTTGTTTCCTTTCTATTCCTTTCTTAGAGCCTAATAAACACAATTAAATTTTTATGAGATTTATGTACTTTTACCAAATGTGATTTGACATATATAACAGTTGGGCTGAAAAGTTCGTAGGCTGACTCATAGATGGCGTTACTAGAATTAAATCCATGTGATTTTTACTTAGTACTAACCTTCAAAAGATACGTGTATAAATTTCACAGCTGCTGGATAATTAGTTCGTGAGATATAGCATTGTGAGTGAAGCAGCTTTTGTTATTGTGAAAAAATGGATAAAAAAAGAATTTCGTGTGTTAATAAAGCATTGCTTTTTGGCGAAAAAAAATACTGTTGAAGCCAAGGCTTGACTTGATAAACATTATTCGGACTCTGCACCAGGAAAATCAACCGTTGAGAAGTGGTTTGCTAAATTTAAACGAGGCGAAATGAGCATCGAAGACGATGCACGCAGTGGACGCCCCAAAGAGGCTGTTACCGACGAAAACATCAAAAAAGTCCACAAAATAATTTAAAATGATCGTAAAGTGAAGTTGATCGAGATAGCTGAGATTATTACATAGCGTTGTTGGAGCATTTAAAGGATGAAATCACGAAAAAACGGCCCCATTTGAAGAAGAAAAAAGTGCTGTTTCATCAAGACAATGCACTGTGTCACAAATCAATGAAAACGATGGCAAAATTATATGAATTAGACTACGAATTGCTTCCCCATCCACCATATTCTCCAGATCTGGCCCCCAGTGACTTTTTCCTGTTTGCAGACCTTAAAAGAATGCTCGCTGGAAAGAAATTTAGCACTGATGAAGAGGTAATCGCCGAAACTGAGGCTTATTTTGAGGCTAAAGAGAAATCGCACTATAAAAATGGCATCGAAAAATTGTATGACCGCTATAATCGTTGTACCGCCCTCAAAGGCAACTATATTGAATAATAAAATCGAATTTTGTCAAAAAAATATTTTTTACTATGTTAGCCTACGAACTTTTCAGCACAACTGTTAAAATGCTTATGTACATTATTCTATAAATTATTTACTTAGAGTGATTTAAAGCAACCTGATTTAAATCATCCACGTTGGGGCAAAGTATTAAGGACTTTCTTACACATGATTATGTACAAACATCTCCCTGCTCATATATGACTTTTAATACAGGTTGCTGGTGTGTTTGTTATTGCAGTATTCTAGTCTTTTTATGATATCAACATAAGATTATATTAGGCATTATCATTCTCCTAATGACATTTTTTTATTTTTTCAAAATTTACAATAACAAGAGGTAATTTTATGTAGATGTAGAATCAGATAAAACAAATTTTGCAAATGCAAATTTGCAATTGTTCACTCAATCCATGTATAAACTGAAATTACATATCAGGTTACCATATTTCTGGTAATTCCCAGACATGATCCATTTCAGTAAACTACAATTTCTGCACAGGTGGATTTCTAAACCAGTCTAAATGTCTGGTTTTTAATAGCAACGTTGGAACATACAAGTATTCAAAAATTTTATCAACATAAGGTAAAAAACTTTAGAGTATTATGAAGATAATGTAGTAATATAAAACATACCATAATTCTTGCATATTAATCCATTTTTGTCACAGATGGCATGCATGTCTCTCATATCTGGCTCCTCCTTTCCATGTACGGTTCTGCATTCTGCTTCAATAATCATATGGTCTGGGCAGAAAGAATGTGTTTCACGTAACATATCTATTGTCTCAAACTCTCCGGTTGAATCTGGTTGATTTGAATCCATCCACTCAGTCCATCCTGGGGTGCATGTAAGCGGGGGAGCTGTCGGTGGCATTGGAGAACTGCAAGATTTACAGAAAATTATTTTTTAATGCATAACCACATATGTATATTTAATCTCTGTGTGAAAATTAACAAGTGTCCTACAATCTAATCTAATGAAAAAAAAAACGGGTTGACAGTAACTTGTATTATGTATATTAGTATAGTGACAATTCTTAAAGCATTACATGTGTTCAATTGAATGATCAAAATGAGGCACATAATCAGAAGGATGATGTACTTGTGCTAATATAAAGTTTTACACTCTTTAACTTTTGGTAAATGTCCCACTTAATGTAAATAGGAGCGTACTTTGGGCAAATCAACATGCATAGGAAAGCAAGCAATGAAATCAATATTTTCTGATTAGAAATAAAACTTCATGTGGACAACTTTTCAAAATCTATATGCCTGAATTCCTTCCAAGCTGCCTCTGCATATTATTGGAATGTTCTACATACAGCAGCTTTTAAAAGTCAGGAACAAAGATAATTCTTCAAGAGCAGGGATAGAGCCTCAGTTTGTATGATTATATCGCCTATCGCTATGCTTGCAATGAAACTGAAACAAAATACAAAACAAATACCTTAATTAACTAAAAGTTCTTTAAAATTTGGCAAAATTGTCTGGCAACTTCTCTTCTCTATATTTCTTTCTCTCCTTAAGTCAGAAAATGCTAAGAATAAATATTCTATTATTCTACCATCTTTCATGATCTTTGTATTACTGTTAAATAAATTCGATATTTGTCATCTAAACTGACATAACTAGTCAATTGAATTTGTGACTTATTGCCATTGTACTTTGGTTTACCAGGAGCTGCTACTGTACATTAGTGTAGAATGTTATAATAAAAATTAAGGATAGACTAATATTTAATTGTTACTGATACCAATAAAGTACTGATATAAAATTTACCACTATCAGCAATTGTTATTACACTGATATCACATAAATGACAAAAGTTCATGAAGAATCTGAAGTTCGATACCTGGTGGAGGTGGAGGTACATAGTGGTTTGGATCCCAATTTAAGCTGTAGGCCCAGTCCCGATTATCCTATCTGTGCATCAAGTGGACTTCAAACAAGAACTCGGATACAAATACAAATGAAGAATATGAATCATTTAACAATCACCTTCTTAATTAGGATAGATGGATTCTGCCTTTGTAAAAAAATGTGTACAGCTAGGAGATATGAACTATACTTTATTTCATGTAACACTAACGACTAACGAATTGGCAGAATCATGCATTCAATCAATCAATAAAGTACAATTAACTAATAGTATATATATTGGTCAATACCAAAAATCTGTCTCGACTCTTATCAAATACATGAGTTATGCTCTTCCATACATATTCTGTAGATAAATTCAAAGACTGCATAGCAAATTGTAATTCCAGATACTTACGAGGTAGTGAGCTTTGTAGTAGTAGTGGTAGTAGTAGCAGGAGTAGTAGTTGTTGTTGTAGGAATAGGGGTTGTAGTTGTGGTAGTTGTTCTACCTGTTAAATAACAAAAATTCACTGTAAATGTCCATATTGCCACAATTTCCATTTTGTAAAGTTTGATTTGTCCATAACATAATTATAATAATTTAGGGATGGGCCGATATGAAATTTTGGCTGATACCGATAAAGTACCGATATAAACTTTACTGATAACGATAACCGATATTCTACCGATCCGATATACAATTAGAAATGGTCCTTGAAGAACCTGAATGGTTCATTGACCTCCTTTATAAATTGTGTTTCAAGGTGACTGCAGTGCAAAAGAAGTTTCATATTTAGACATTTATTTTTTTTAGAAAGTAGTGCACGGATATTATCCATAAAAATTACAACAAAATGGCAGAATTTTGCACTAAAATATCAGATATTTATTGATATATCGGATAGGTAAAACAATCGGTAATTTTATCGATAAACAGATATGCCTATATCCGCTGATACCAATAGAGTATGGTTCCATCCCTATAATAATTAAAAGTGAAAGAAAATATCAGTAAAGATATAAATAAAAATAATATTACATATCATAAAGTGCGTTCCTGAAGTTACAAATAAGGATTTTTGCCATTATGTTGTCTTTTTGGTACTAGCTTACTAGCTTTTCTTCAAAACTTATACATACTTTACATAGGCACATGCAACTACATATAAAAGCTGTACATACCACAAATACACAGAACTCTGATCTCGTAGTCATGGCACATTCTTGACCCTTTCTTCGTTCCCATGCCACACATAAGGCCACCCGCAAGACTGCAATCAACATCTTGGCCAGTCTCATTATAATTCACATGATCACTTACACGCCGACATTGAATCTCTGCCATTTCTGATTGAGAACAAACAGGAGTGTTCCTATATTTCTGGAAAGTAAAACAGTGCTGGTTCAATATTTGGGGACTTATCACATTTTTAAAATTAGTTTAGATCTATTCATGATGAAGACTTTTATGTTCACACAAAGAGATTTAGTTTCATGCTTAATTTTTAAAAATATGCAATTATGTATTAAATATTTGCAATTAGAAATTAAAAACTAGCATTGAACTCATTGTTACAATTTGCTGTATGCAGACTTGAATCTTGCATTGTTGAATTCAAATTTTGCTTTTTTCTAAGTTATTTACATCATTAGATTTTCATCCTCCATATTACTACTTAAACCAAGTGGTTTTCAGTAATTAGTCAATTTCATATTATAGTACATTATTCTAAATTAAATATTATTAGTACTGCAGATAATTAATGTTTCACAAGCTTTTAGATGTTTTTGAATTCATAATATCTTGATGCCAGTAGCAGAGGCTACTTGAAACATTTTCCAGTGAGGGGATTTCTAAAGGATTTATATGATTTATATCTAGTTATCAATCTATTGTCTTTGGTTGGTTGGATATCCAGGACTGAGAATTGCAACTCTTATACTTTTCTTAATTTGAATTACATTTCTACATTCTGAAGTTAATCAGAATGATGATTGGATGAAACTGATGAAGGACAAAAACAAAGGAACATTATACTTATGCTAGAACTCAAGCTCAGAACTTTCCATGTGTAAACTTATGCCTTTGAATGGTAAAACTTTATTGTTAATTGTTTTGAACTGTAGAACATACCAGCTTTGCAACATCGATTTGGAATCACATATGCATGCACAAACATAAATTTTAGTACACATGTTTTTTGCTTTGGCTGTTTTACTTGCATAGAATTGTTTTTTGGAAGTGTTATTACAGTGGGACCTGTTGGCCTTGAAACACTAACAACATTGATGGTTCCTAGTCTCTAGTCCCTCTAGCACCTAGTTTCTCTTAGCACAGAGCTGTATGCTACCTTATAATTTGATGCACATGGGAGATGTACAGTTACGGACACTTCTACGTTGCAACAGCTCCATTGCCTTTCAATGGTACCATTACAACCAAGAAGTGTCCATGACTGTACTACATACATTTTAGTATTGAATTAATGAGTCATTATATATTTATTTTAATTTCTCTCTTTATGGTATAACAGCCCCTTTTATGACAAGTCTCTGTCAAACAGTTCCTCATTGGGTTTGTGTGGCGAGTACATCAAATTCAATCTTATTTGTTATCTAGCATTCCTGCAATGATCATTTTACTTCATTTAAAGTACGTAGCTTCTCAGTGAGACTTTCTGTAGTCAGTGATACGCTTAACATACTTTCATGTATTAATTTATTAACAGATGAACATAAGACAATCACAATGTGACATTAGTACCGATGGTTCAATCCTGATGCTGATAAAAATTTACCAATACTGATAAATTATATTCTACTAAATCCTGAATGGTATATTCATCTCCTTAATTAATGTCCAATATCTGGTGACAGCAATACATTTTACCTTATAAAATGAATCTACATACTTATGCATTTAATTTATAAAACAAATATGTATGAGTTATGCACTTCTATTCATATAAATAATAACAAAGTTAGAGCCTATTTAAGAAAATATGAAATCACTGAAATTATCAGCCATTTCCTCTCAAACAAGTACTGACAGAGTACTGATTAGTCTAACCATCCTTAGAAATTAGCTATCATTTAATCACAAAATGCACTTTTTATACTTTTATACACATATTCATACCTTGAAGGATATTCAAACCCCACCCACTCCCTCTCACAAAAAAAGTGCTAGCATTTGCAAACTCAAAATGATACCACTGACATCAACTGAATCCTACTTTCTGAATATAACCCTATGTTTTTACAACACATAAAGTTGTTGCAGATACATGGAATAGAACATAATATATTTACAGTTTATAATTGTCTTAATTTTTTCACAAAGATAAAAATCGTTTAATATCTGGTCTCTTATTTCTGTTACATTAATTTGATTCTGTAAAAAAATGTCTCAAGTTAGTTAATATGAAATTGTACAGAATTAACACTTACAGCAAAAGTGAATGTTGGTATATGCTCTCTGTCATAAGTTTTGTTGGCATTTGGATGGTCACTGTTTATCCAGTTGGTCCATCCTTGAATGCATTGGCTTTGTGCCTCGTGTTGATGGCATGGTTGTCCAGTGCACACTTTGTTGTGTCGAGAGCAAGAACTGTAATTCAATTAAATATATCACCAAAATATTAAAATACAGAAAGTACACTACGAACTTTCATTTATGTGAATCATGTTTATCTGTAAATGTAGTTTATCAAAAATTAATTTTAGTGAATTTTAAAAATGCACAAAGCATCTTCTTCTGTCACTATAAACAATATGTCATAATATACACAAGCGATTCTACATGATATAGCATTGTTTTATAATATTCACTTAATTTTTTTAATGTACTGTATGTGTTTAATAGAACAGATAGATAGGTATCCTTTTTATTTAGAAGGCGTCTTTCAGTCTCTAGGGCCACTTTTAAATCCAATCCTTGTCACAGATTTAAGAAAATAATAATAATAATACTAAAATTAAAATGTGGTTACATAAAGAGTAGATAGACTTCAAATTATATGCAAATACATACATCTGAAACCAAATGAGTAAACTTATTAAGCTTAAAACCCCAGAAATGAACTGCACAAAATTTGAGTTAAGATATGGCAAATTGTAATTACTGCAAACATGACCTGTAGAATTGATTACTTTAACAAGCAATAGGACTGTTCCAATGCTGTGAACCCATCAAATTCCGATAAATGAGATTTAAAACTATTTTAAAAGAAATGATCTATCATAGAGTATTTTCATTTATGTGAATTATTATACATATTGTACTGTTTACTAATTTTGTATGTAATGTTTAAACTAGGAGAAACACTTGGAATTTTTTATTCATAGGCAAATTAAGGGGGAGGACACCCCTGCTGGAAATTTCTACTGCTTACAGTAGAGAGAATCTACTGTTCTCAATTGTACTCTAATGTGTCCTCGGAAATCTACTGAAACTAACGTACATGTGCTGTGGAGGAATTACAAGTGAAAAATTCTCTTCAGTATTACATGTAATATTGTATGTACTGCATCAACCTTAACATATTGCCTGTAAATATAACTTTTTTATTCCTCCAGACAAACAATTTGTTTTTACATGTATTTGAAAATCTAAACACAGTAGATATTTCAAAATGCCTATTGATCTACTGAAAACAGTACAGTAGAGGAACTACAAGTGAAAATAATTTCTTCAGTATTATATTTAATATGTAGTGTGTGGAGCTTAAGATTGTGGCTGTAAATCTTACATTTCATTCCCTGTTATTAACAATTCAAGACGTATTCTAAAATACAAAAACGTTCTTTACTTACGTTTCGTGAGTATCTGGTTTTCCAATGAATGACGTTTCGAGAACAACTGTTCCCTTCTTCAGATTCTTAAGTTACATAGGCTATCCAAAATACACCATAGTTGCATAAATTCTTTTCTCCCAAAATTCCAGAGAGAAAAAGAGGGGGGAAGAAGGTTTATGGTATAAAATGTGACTGTAATAAAGAATACATTGGCCATGCTAAAGGTCCTGGGTTCGATCCCCGGCTGGTTCAAATCCCGGGAACTTTTCTAACGATGGAAGCGGCCCTGGCGCCCACCCAGCATCGAATAACATGGGTACCTGGGGGGTAAAGGTGGTCAGGGGCGTGATGCTGATCACATCACCCCCACTCACGACCGGATCAAGAAAGTGTGGGGCATTACCCCCACACCCCCTATACGCCTTCATGGCGTGGTGCTATGCACAGGGAAGCACTTTTTTACCTTTTTTTTTGGCCAAACGGGGAGAAGTATGGACAAAAGGTGGGGAGAGCATGACAAAGCTATAAGGGAGGGAGTTTCTAGGACAGTGCTCTTGGAGCATATCATTGAGGAAGGACATGAAATTAGAAAACTGGAGGTAATTCAGGAAGAAAGTTAACTAATTAGGAGAAATATATATGAGGTTTCCTATATTTGCAAAGGTAGGGAAAATAAATTAAACAGAGATGAAGAAAACGTCAATGAAATGTGGATAGGGATGTTTTAAAAATGGGAAAAGCGGGAGTATAAGAACATAGGTTTCCGTATCACCCCAGACGAATTACGCGAGGCTCAAAAAAAACATGACTTCGAGTTCAATATGGTGTAAGCGGGTAGGGGAAATGTAGGGAAAGTAAGCGAGGAGAAAGCGGCATGCAGACAACTTCCTGCATTCGTTGAGGAGGCATCCTATAGTCAGTACAAGGGAGTAAAATTGGAGGTCACGTTTTATAATTTTATAATCTTATAATTTTATCTTTTTAAGTAGGAAGGGTTCTTTTAGCCTGAGATGGTTTTACATCGTGTTTTTAACAGTAACGAAGGCATTGGAAGTTTTAAAGGGTTTTAGTTGTAACGAAATGTGATATTTTTTGAAATACACATTTCCTTACATTCTGTAAGTGAAGCATCTCTCATATATTTGACGTGGTTCTTCGTTTCGTCACCAGATGGCAGGTATAACTGACAGAACTAGATATCTGCTGACTCCTTGTGGCAAAACTTTGTACTGATTCTGCAACCATGCAGCAATGATAATTTTCACTTTCACTTGATATTGAGATAGCAACAGGGAACATCGCATTTTCGATTGCTGTGGCCTAACAGGCCTACGTGACCAAGCACCAAGTAGCACGATGCATTGAATGTCTTTCTTATACAAAAAATGTGCCATTTGCATTTTTTTGAGCATGCACGTGTTATTCAAAATTGGTACATCGTGTATTGGGTTATTGTGACAAATTATTCCAGGTGCATTTGTGTGTTTTGTAGTGCAATAGTCAGGTACGTAAGCTTATAGTGCTTTGAACTTGTGACAACTGAATAGTGAAGTGCTTAAAAATTGTGTCACATATGAATTCTATTTTTGCCGACGAATATTCATTCTATCATGAATCCAGGGGAAACCCTGGTGGAACAGTAAATAAATCATTAATTAAATATGCGATAAAAGACCCACTGTTCCCACGAACTTAAAATTTATTTTGTGCCAAGTCAATTAAAATATTCTTAGACATTTTTGTCCAAACTTTACAAGTTCACACATGTAACTTGTCAAAAATGTGTTTGTAAATTGCAACGTGATTTTGATTAACAATACTTGAGAACAACAAGTGATAGTTGTCAATTAATAGACGATAAAATTCTATCGAAACTTGGTCCAATCTAATCAAAGTTAAGAAAGCAAAATATGCAAAAATCGACGTCTTAACAAACGAATCACTCTTTCCTTAAACTTTTGACGCTTACCACCGTATCCTAGTAGCATTAATAAGAATTACTAGTGTAGAATCAGAAGCGCAAGAACACCTATTCTCAAGCCATGCCTTTGTTGCATCATTTAAAGATCTAGTCAAGTTATATGCAAAATGAAAAGTATATTTGTGTGCATTTTAATGTACGTCGATTAGTGTATATAAATTTGATTCACGTATTAAATTGTGTTATGAAATAGATGCATCCATTTGTGAAAGGCTAATTGAATTGTGAATTTTTGTCAAATTGTTGTATACAATCTTAAAGAATTTGTTATGAATGACTGTATGGTCAAATAATGTTCAAGAATAAAATGCATGTTTAATATTATTACCTGTTACATTTTTGAGAGTAATCAAATTTCCCTTTTTGCCAAAGTACTTAACATTAGGTGTAGATTGCATGTCATGTGAACTAATCCTACATTAGAAAAACCATGAACTAAAGGAATGCACACACTACTGTGGCTCACAAAGTACGTTGTATGATGTTAGCATTTGTGTTCCTTATAGTACTCGTAGAATTGAGAATAGCTTGTAAGAGTGTATGTTTAATTTTGTGTAGCTTGCATAACAAGTGCATTAAACAAGGGAACCATCAGCCAATTTCATCTTAATTTGGACAGATATACGAACAGCATCGTTTTGACATATGAGTGCGAATTGTATTTTTTTTTGTTGAAAGTAGGT